>NC_132885.1:692345-704845 GCF_030463535.1 Salminus brasiliensis | reverse complement strand
TCAAGCAGGGTTTGTTTAGTGACCCCACGTACTTGACTAACCCCGAACGTTCAGATTCAGTGCAAAAAGCAGAGGCGAGGCGAGGCGAGCGGCGCGATCCATTAGCCAGACCTTTCGCAAGCACTTTATTAGTTACTTGGAGTTCCTGTCAAAGTTTCTCAGCAGGCCTTGATGTAGCATGCAGTGTTCCGGTTGACAGCATCTCTTTGGGTCGTGTGTGTGTGTGCGTGTGTGTGTGTGTGTGTGTGTAGGAGAGAGGGCCAGCAGTAGAGCCATTATGTTTGTGACGTGAGCTGCCATTCGCGCTGCTGGCCACCTGTGGAGCCCAGGTGCAGCGGCACATTCATTTGCAGCACAGCCAGAACGAGGCCAACAGGGCTGCTGGTATGTGTGTAGGTATGTGTGTGTGTGTGTGTGTGTGTGTGTGTGTGTGTGTGTGTGTGTGTGTGGTGTATGGGGCCAAATAAATTACCATGTTCACAGAAGAGTATTGAGAGGGAAGCAAGGAGTCAGTCCTTTGCACATGCTCTTCAAATGAGGTGCCACCTGCAATTCAGTCATCCACAAATCTACCAGCCGGGTGCAGCTCCTGCTGGATTACCCACACATACAGAGAGAGAGAGAGAGAGAGAGAGAGAGAGGCGTCTGCCTGCTGACAGGAGAACAGGGTGGTGACCTCCTGTCTGACTGCTATGTGGCTCCAAGTTATCATGTCAGAACACAAAGCTGCAACCACTGATCACCACTGTGGATCACATAGAGCTTTATAGAGCGCCCCCTACACTTCCTGTAGTGTATTACAGTCTGTCAGAATGAGCGTGTAGATCATATGATCATTATAGAGCATTATAGAGCGCCCCTATGCTTCCTGTAGTGTATTACAGTCTGTCAGAATGAGCGTGTGGATCATATGAACATTGTAGAGCATTATAGAGCACCCCCTATGCTTCCTGTAGTGTATTACAGTCTGTCAGAATGATCGTGTGGATCATATGAACATTATAGAGCATTATAGAGCGCCCCCTTCACTTCCTGTAGTGTATTACAGTCTGTCAGAATGAGCGTGTGGATCATATGAACATTATAGAGTATTATAGAGTGCCCCCTTCACTTCCTGTAGTGTATTACAGTGTGTCAGAATGAGCGTGTGGATCATATGAACATTGTAGAGCATTATAGAGCGCCCCCTATGCTTCCTGTAGTGTATTGCAGTCTTGCAGTCTCCTGTGAGTCCTTCTCTTACTTGAGTTTTGAAAGTTTAGCGTTGTGGTACAATGGGGGGATTAAGTGAAACATATTATTAATATACTTTATGTGAAATAAATTGATGAAATAATATTGATCCCTGTGCTTTGCTCCTGTGCTCTACCCTTGACAATTCAACACACATTTAGAATCTGTCACGCTGTAATGAGGGTGCGGTAGGCAAATGCACGCACTACATCATTTTATTGATGCCGTGTCTCTTGAACTCGAAATCGTTAATAGTCAACAAGGGTATACTTCCCTCTGGCACTGCACACACAGGTAAATCCAATAGTGAACACAACGAAGAAAAACACACAGACACTAAAAACACACTTTGCAGACATTAAAAGACTGCATGTACAGACCAGCTGAACAGAGGACTGGTCCTGGCTCAGTTACACTCCCTTTACATATGGAAAGTAAGATGTCCATTTCAAACGATGTGACCATCACTACCCATATACGTGTATGCTTTCTTTACATTGACATGGATTTTAAGCAATACATCCACTAGGGGGCAGTTCAGGGTCAATCGTTTCTAGAAACAACGCACATGGCGGCGGTGAAGGAGGTCGTAAGAATGTACTACAAAAAATGTTTCTTCTTCGTCCTATCCCTCACCCCAACTTTACCCTAAACCTTAAATCTGACCCTAAACATAACCGTTCCCTTCAATCAACCCCAACCCTAACCTTACTCTTAACCTTACTCTTAACCTTACCCTTAACCTTACTCTTAATCTTACCCTTAACCTTACTCTTAACCTTACCCTTAACCTTACTCCTAACCTTACCCTTAACTTTACACTTAACCTTACCTTACTCTTAACCTTACCCTTAACTATACACTTAACCTTACCTTACTCTTAACCTTACCCTTAACCTTACTCTTAACCTTACCCTTAACTTTACCCTTAACCTTACTCTTAACCTTACTCTTAACCTTACCCTTAACTTTACACTTAACCTTACCCTTAACTTTACACTTAACCTTACCTTACTCTTAACCTTACCCTTAACTATACACTTAACCTTACCTTACTCTTAACCTTACCCTTAACCTTACTCTTAATCTTACCCTTAACCTTACTCTTAACCTTACCCTTAACCTTACTCTTAACCTTACCCTTGATCTTACACTAAACATTACCCTAACCTTACTCCTAACCTTACCCTTAACTTTACACTTAAACTTACCCTTAACTTTACACTTAAACTTACCCTTAACTTTACACTTAACCTCACCCTAACCTTACTCTTAACCTTACCCTTAACTTTACCCTTAACCTTACTCTTAACCTTACCCTTGATCTTACACTAAACATTACCCTAACCTTACTCCTAACCTTACCCTTAACTTTACACTTAAACTTACCCTTAACTTTACACTTAAACTTACCCTTAACTTTACACTTAACCTCACCCTAACCTTACTCTTAACCTTACCCTTAACTTTACCCTTAACCTTACTCTTAACCTTACTCTTAACCTTACCCTTAACTTTACACTTAACCTTACCCTAACCTTACTCTTAACCTTACCCTTAACTTTACACTTAACCTTACCCTAACCTTACTCTTAACCTTACCCTTAACCTTTACATTTAATTTTACCATAACCTTACTCTTAACCTTACCCTTAATCTTACCCTTAACCTTACTCTTAACCTTACCCTTGATCTTACACTAAACATTACCCTAACCTTACTCCTAACCTTACCCTTAACTTTACACTTAACCTTACCCTTAACTTTACACTTAACCTCACCCTAACCTTACTCTTAACCTTACCCTTAACTTTACCCTTAACCTTACTCTTAACCTTACTCTTAACCTTACCCTTAACTTTACACTTAACTTTACCCTTAACTTTACACTTAACCTTACCTTACTCTTAACCTTACCCTTAACTATACACTTAACCTTACCTTACTCTTAACCTTACCCTTAACCTTACTCTTAATCTTACCCTTAACCTTACTCTTAACCTTACTCTTAACCTTACCCTTAACCTTACCTTACTCTTAACCTTACCCTTAACCTTACTCTTAATCTTACCCTTAACCTTACTCTTAACCTTACCCTTGATCTTACACTAAACATTACCCTAACCTTACTCCTAACCTTACCCTTAACCTTACTCTTAACCTTACCCTTAATCTTACCCTAACCTTACTCTTAACCTTACCCTTGATCTTACATTAAACATTACCCTTAATCTTACCCTTAACCTTACCCTTACTCCTTACCTTACCCTTAACCTTACTCTTAACCTTACCCTTGATCTTACACTAAACATTACCCTAACCTTACTCTTAACCTTACCCTTAACTTTACACTTAACCTTACCCTAACCTTACTCTTAACCTTACCCTTAACCTTACCCTTAATTTTACCCTAACCTTACTCTTAACCTTACCCTAATCTTACACTAAACATTACCCTAACCTTACTCTTAACCTTACCCTTAACTTTACGCTTAACCTTACCCTTAACTTTACATTTAACCTTACCCTAACCTTACTCTTAACCTTACCCTTGATCTTACACTAAACATTACCCTAACCTTACTCTTAACCTTACCCTTAACCTTACACTTAACCTTACCCTTAACTTTACACTTAACCTTACCCTAACTTTACTCTTAACCTTACCCTTAATTTTACCCTAACCGTACTCTTAACCTTACCCTTAATCTTTCCCTAACCTTACTCTTAACCTTACCCTTGATCTTACACTAAACATTACCCTTAATCTTACCCTTAACCTTACCCTTACTCCTTTACCTTACTCTTAACCTTACATTTAACCTTACCCTTACCCTTACTCTTAACCTTACTCTTAACCTTACTCCTAACCTTACTCTTAGCTTTACCCTTAACCTTACCCTTACTCCTTACCTTACTCTTAACCTTACTCTTAACCTTACTCCTAACCTTACTCTTAGCTTTACCCTTAACCTTACCCTTACTCCTTACCTTACTCTTAGCTTTACCCTTACTCCTAACATTACCCTTAACCTTACCCTTACTCCTCATCTTACTCCTAACCTTACTCTTAACCTTACCCTTACTCCTAACCTTACTCTTAACCTTACCCTTACTCCTAACCTTACTCTTAACCTTACCCTTACTCCTAACCTTACTCTTAACCTTACTCTTAGCTTTACCCTTACTCCTAACATTACCCTTAACCTTACCCATACTCCTCATCTTACTCCTAACCTTACCCTTAATCTTATCCTAAACCTTACCCCTTTCCCTTGAATCATCTCTTACCCTAACCTTATCCTTATCTTACCCTTAACCTTACCCTTATCTTACCCTTAACCTTACCCTTATCTTACCCTTAACCTTACCCTCACTTCTAACCTTACTCCTAACCTTACCCTTAACCTTACCCTTACCCTTACTCCTAGCCTTACTCTTAACCTTACCCTTACCCTTACTCCTAACCTTACTCTTACCCTTACTCCTAACCTTACTCTTAACCTTACCCTTACTCTTAACCTTACCCTTAACCTTACTCCTAACCTTACTCTTAACCTACGCTTAATCTTATCCTAAACCTTACCCCTTTCCCTTGAATCAACTCTTACCCTAACCTTATCCTTCTCTTACCCTTAACCTTACCCTTAACCTTACCCTTATCTTACCCTTAACCTTACCTTTACTCCTAACCGTACTCTTAACCTTACCCTTAACTTTACCCTTACTCTTAACCTTATCCTTACCCTTACTCCTAACCTTACCCTTAACCTTACCCTTACTCTTAACCTTACCCTTACCCTTACTCCTAACCTTACCCTTAACCTTACCCTTACTCTTAACCTTACCCTTACTCCTAGCCTTACTCTTAACCTTACCCTTACCCTTACTCCTAACCTTACCCTTAACCTTACCCTTACTCCTAACCTTACTCTTAACCTTACCCTTAACCTTACCCTTACTCTTAACCTTACCCTTACCCTTACTCCTAACCTTACTCTTAACCTTACCCTTAACCTTACCCTTACTCTTAACCTTACCCTTACACTTACTCCTAACCTTACTCTTAACCTTACCCTTACCCTTACTCCTAACCTTACCCTTAACCTTACTCCTAACCTTACTCTTAACCTTACCCTTAACCTTACCCTTACTCTTACTCTTAACCTTACCCTTAACCTTACCCTTACTCTTAACCTTACCCTTACACTAACTCCTAACCTTACTCTTAACCTTACCCTTACCCTTACTCCTAACCTTACCCTTAACCTTACCCTTACTCCTAACCTTACTCTTAACCTTACCCTTAACCTTACTCCTAACCTTACCCTTAACCTTACCCTTACTCCTAACCTTACTCTTAACCTTACCCTTACTCTTAACCTTACCCTTAACCTTACCCTTACTCCTAACCTTACTCTTAACCTTACCCTTACCCTTACTCCTAACCTTACTCTTAACCTTACCCTTACTCTTAACCTTACCCTTACACTTACTCCTAACCTTACTCTTAACCTTACCCTTACCCTTACTCCTAACCTTACCCTTAACCTTACTCCTAACCTTACTCTTAACCTTACCCTTAACCTTACCCTTACTCTTAACCTTACCCTTACTCCTAACCTTACTCTTAACCTTACCCTTAACTTTCCCCTACTCTTAACCTTACCCTTACCCTTACTCCTAACCTTACTCTTACCCTTACCCTTACTCCTAACCTTACTCTTAACCTTACTCTTACCCTTACTCTTAACCTTACTCTTAACCTTACTCTTACCCTTACCCTTACTCCTAACCTTACTCCTAACCTTACTCTTACCCTTACCCTTACTCCTAACCTTACTCTTAACCTTACTCTTACCCTTACTCTTAACCTTACTCTTAACCTTACTCTTACCCTTACCCTTACTCCTAACCTTACTCCTAACCTTACTCTTAACCTTACCCTTACCCTTACTCTTAACCTTACTCTTACCTTTCCCTTGCCTCTGAATCAACCCATAAACCTAACCCTAATCTTAACCTAAACCTTAAATCTAGCCCAAAACATAACCCTGACGGTGTAAGGTTAGACTTAAGGTTAGGGTTACGTTTAATAAATTAGTCACAATATGTATCATAGTGGATATACAACACAAAACATAGTTGTGTATGTAAATGTTTGCCATCATATATATGTCTCCAAAAAGTCAATGGGGTCATTTATGTTCCTCACATCTGAGGTAATATTGAAACTATTGATTAGAAACAGATTTAGTCAAAGTCAAAGTCACCTTTATTGTCAAAACTGCAGTCTCTACAGGACATACACAGGATTGACATTACGTTACTCTCAGACTCATGGTGCAACAATAAACCTCAACTGTTTAAATAAACATTAAATAACCCTAAGCGTACTTTACTACATCAGATTTTCATTTGAAACTTCTTAACTGCTGGATAAGGAGTTGGTTATTACAGCTGTGGTTGTATTTAAGGGCCTACCTTTTCAGCCAGCAGTGCCTTTTCTGCTCTGGAGACACTTTTTAAACAATTGTAGACCTCCACAAGTCTGGGTTCTCCTTAGGAGCAATTTCCAAACACTGAGAGTTCCACAAGCGACTGCACAGACAATTGTATGCAAATCTAAAACATTTGGGATGACACAAACACTACATCATTCGGGAAAGAGGCGCAAATGAAGTCCCAGAGCTTCAAATATAACCTAAGAACAACAAAGGAACCGGTGAAGGAGCTGCAGGCATCAGGTACCAAATTGTCTACACCCACCAGTAAGAGCTGGTGAGCCTGAGCCTGAGCCTGATGTTTAAAAGCCAAAAGGCTGCTGTTTGGATGCTGTTAAATGAACTTGTTACTATGACGTGCTCAGGATAAGTTAACAGATTTGATATAAAATAAAATGTAAAGTATATATCACATGTTTCGTGTTATTTTTAACAACAACAAAAAATATATTTGCAGTTTATTAAAATATGTATGTTATATAAACAGATACAATTTTATGCATGAAACATCTTTATTATCTTTATTGTAAAAAGCAAATACATCCATGGATAATCTTTTTAGATTCTACAGGATTTATTAATAACATGATTGTAATATGTGGGCGGAGCTAAGCCATAATTAAAGTTGGTCATTTCGACTCCAGAGGACACAAATAAAACAACAACAACAACATTATTTTCTGTTTATTTTTTATTACCTGAACTGAGTTCCCTTTTCTAAATTCTGTGGGTTATACTTTATGGACAAAAGTATTGGGACACCTTTTCATTCAATGTTTCTTCTGAAATCAAGGGTATTAAAGAGTTTCTATTGCTTTTATTGGAGTAACTGTCTCTACTGTCCAGAGAAGAAGACTTTCTACTAGATTCTGGAGGAGGAGCACTGCAGGAATTGATTGCATTCAGTGACAAAAATGTTAGTGAGGTCAGGATGATCACCACCCCACCTCATCCCAAAAGTATCCCAATCATTCCAGAGAACACAGTTCTTCCACTGCTCCACAGCTCCTCAATGCTGGGGGGCTTTATACCCCTCTAGCCCACGCCTGGCATTAGGCAGCATGGAGCCAATAGGGTCATGATGTTGATCTGCTCCAGAGAGTCCTATTCTATTGGCAGTACTTCTTCTCTACAGGGACTAGACAAGCTGTGTGTGTGTGTGCATTTGCACATCTGTGTCAGCGATGGGTGCTCAACTTAAAGTTGCTTAAAGCATAAATTTTATAGAAAGGGTGTCCACAAACATTTTGCAAAAACATGTATGTGGTATTGTTTTATACTGTACATTATGAAGCTTTAATAAGAATAGGACCTCATCTGAGAACTTTAATGAGTTAAACAGGCTGCTTTTCAGGCCCTTCTTCACTGAAGCAACTCCTCATTAATGCTAATAGAGGACCATTAAACATGACCAGTAACGAGCCGCTCTCAATCCGATGCTGCTTGTCTGGGAGTTCTCTCCTCTCACATCCCTTACATACATCTTCAACCATAAAGCTTTGTGTACCTTTATAGCGTGCTGTGTTACAGCGGCGCAGATCATAAATCATAAAGGTGTCAGCACTGAGAGTAAGAGCTAAACACATCTTCCTCCTTCTCTGCAGCTAACAGTGTGGAACAATATCAGATATGAAATAAAGAAGAACTGGGACATGAAAGACCCAACACTTAAAGGAGCAGGTCTCAAAAACACCCAGATATAGCCAGATCATTAAAATGGTGGAGGGATACATGCTGCAGGGTGTAGTGTGGCTACAGAAAGTAGTCCCTAAAGAAAACTGGATTAGTTCAACACATCTAATCTATATAATTCACAAGTAGTGGGAAATCACTAAAATCTGCAGGGCTGAAAACTGTGTAATGTGTAATTGTGTAAAATGAATTTTTTATTTAAAATTCTTTTTTTTTCTTTATTATCATTCTCTATTATTGCATATTTTTATTAATAACTGTGTAATTACACATTAACAATCATGTATAAACAGTGTAACTACTGGTTATTTATGTAATGTTAGAGACGACTACAATATTACAGCTGTGTGAATACACATTATATCAACTTATATATATTATACATCGATCATTTACCTAGATCAGTAATTACAATAGTGTTGTATAAATTTCGATAATCAGTAAAAGTTATTAATCTTTTAAAGCCAAGGGTATCATATTTGAAACACAGTTTTTGTTATTACAAAACAGTTTGTTATTAATTACATTCCCTAAATAATATTTTGATTATATATATATATATATATATATATATATATATAAACAAACAATATATAATAACAAATCCACAAATAAGAAAATAAATCAGATGCATGCTTTCAGGCCCTGGTGGACAATAGGTGCGCTACATGCACCAGAAAAATACATACAGATTTGAAATGACTGTCAGCAAATCAGAGTTTAAAGGGTTAAGCAATTTAGTGTTCTATATTAGTTTAACATTGCTATGAGCCATACATTCTAGATGTATCAAATATGAAAAAATAATTTATGCAACTTTTAATATGTATATTGTTATGTAACATTAAATACAACCTTCCACAGATAAACTCTAACTCTCTAATTCACTCCAGTTTTAAAGAGTCACACTCTAAAGGGTAACGGTAGTTAATATAAAGTGGGACTGTTTGATTTCTCACTAAAGTATTGCTTTAAAACTCTCCTGCAGTTCGTTCAGCTGGACAGGAAAAAAACAGGAATGGACAGAAATGGAAAATTACAGTGTGACATCCTGTTCCAGCACTGCTCCGCTCCTTCCTCTGCCTCATTAGCATGCTGGTGGCATGTGGCGACCCCGGGGTTGGGCACTAAAAGCCCCAGCGGGCCGCCGGTGAGCCGGGGGTTGGCCAGATGAAGCCCAGCCGAGTGCGCTTGGCTCAGGCAGGAGAGGCTGCATCAATCTCCTCTTCAATCAATCGCCTTAATGAAGAACAGGCTGGAATGAAATCAAAAGCACTAATAACACTAATGGTGGCTCTTTTCCCTCAGTCAGAGGCCAAGTGCTGCGGCCTCGGGGGAAATCCCTCTTTTCTGCCTGTTTATAATCAATGATCAGCCACTGATCAGTAATTAGGCAGACTAACTTTAGGCTCAATAAGAGCAGGAGGCTAAAGCGTTTGCTCTGCTGCTCTTTTTCGGGGACGTGAACTCCACTTCCTGCTTTAATTCCTGCTCTGCTAAAAGTCCTCAATACCTTCCTGCTGTCTGAAATTAAAAGCACCCCCACATTAAAGCCCTGAACAGGGGGAGGTCAGTTTTTTAAGCTAAATGGACTCAGAGACTGTGTTATGCTTTGATGGGTCAATAGCGGAGTCGATACCAGCACTGAGCAGAAGCCCAGACTGATAATGTAAACGCTAATTTGTTATTGGACGTGACAGAAATAGAACAATGCTGGACTCTAATTCCATTACAGGGTTCCTCCTGGGTTCTTCAAAGGCAGTGATGCTACATAGAACCAAAAGAATAGATCGTTAAAGTTCTTTAACTGCTCAAAGGGTTCTTTGCAGTGGTGGAAAAAAACTACTGTAGGTAGTTCTTCTGATACCAATATATTCACATATCCACTGTGTGTCCAAATGTTTGTGGACACCCCTTCTAATGAATGCATTTAGCTACTTTAAGCTTGTCTAGTCCCTGTAGAGAAGTACTGCAAATAGAATAGGAGAGGCCATGGACCTAATGCCAGGCGTGGGCTATAAAGCCCCCCAGCATTGAGCTGTGGAGCAGTGGAAGAACTGTGTTCTCTGGAATGATGGATGGTTCTCCAGCTAATACTTTTGGGATGGGTTGGGGAGCTGGGGATGATGAGGTGGGGTGGTGATCATTTATCCAACATCCTGACCTCACTAACACTCTTCTCACTGAATGCAATCAAATTCTCACAGCAATGCTACTCCAAAATCTAGTAGAAAGTCTTCTTCTCTGGACAGTAGAGACAGTTACTCCAACAAAAGCAGGAGACACTCTATTATTACTCATAATTTCAGAAGAAACAGTAAATGAGCAGGTGTCCCAATACTTCTGTCCATATAGTATATTAGGCATATTTAAAAAAAAAAAAAACAATATATATATATATATTATATACAGTATTATATATAAGTATAAAAAATAGGAACCATACATATATTTTTGGTTCATAGGTAATTACATGCAGTACTGTGCAAAAGTTTTAGTCCCCTAAAAATCTGGCCATGCTGATCTTCACTACTCACAACAATCAAGAGCAGCGAGGCTAAACTTCTGAGGTTTAAATCAGACAGACTCCTCCAGAATAACCCTCTCTTAGATCACCTCCATCTCTCAGTATTGATCACATGATCAAAAACATGATATGATCAAAAACACAACGGTTTTAATGAGGTGTCCTAGTCTTTTCACATGACTGTGTGTATGTTGGTAATGTGTGTGTTTTATTCCCTGAACATTTCCCAACACTGAAAGTCAGAGAGTCCTCATTGATTATGCTAACGGGAATCATATGATCAATACTCCATCATCCCACTCCATCCACCCCCTCCTCCAGCCCTCTCCCAAAGTGAAAATGAGACAGCGGTCTTGCATCTGGGACTTCCAAAGCTCTTCTGAAGATTTTGAAGTTTCAAACTTAGCTGTGCTTTCATGTCATAAAACAGCAGCTCCAAAAAAAAAGAGAGGAAAGTTGGTGGTTTGGAAGTGTCAGAGCCACCCACCATTAATTAAAGTGAAAGGGGGTTTCTGAGGTAGGGCACATTTCATCTTTACCCATACAAATGCAGGGGGAGCGGCGCTGAGACCCTGATCATCTGTGGAATAATGTCAGCATTAGTGACGCAGTGTGTTGGTAAGAAGGCTTCTGTAGGCTGAATTCAAACCCGTCGCTGGAGATCAAAGACCGGAGGCACGGCGTCGACTAAAAAGGAGCAACTTTCACACTCTTTCAGCATATGAGCCGAGATAAAACGCTAAACACAGCGAACGCTAATGAGTTCTTTATTCCTGAGAGTCTTCTTCGCTCTACAGAAGCAGCCGAGCGCTCCGGTCAGCCTCCATCTCCATCAAGCCAGCCGCAGACCGGGCCTCAACTCTGGCCTTAGGAGTTTACTGTGGGTCACGAGACTCTGCCGAGTAAAGTGACCACAGTCTGTACCATAGTTATTCATCACATCTGCCCAGATGTAGCTGCTGTATGTTATCTTTCATAACACGCAGTTCTCCTATTGGTGGACGTCTTTCAGTGCTGTCGTGTAACTGATTTTCTTTTTTTTTTATCTGTGCTGTTTTCCTGTTGGTGGATTTTTATCGGTGCTGTTTTCCTATTGGTGGATTTTTATCTGTGCTGTTTTCCTGTTGGTGGATTTTTATCTGTGCTGTTTTCCTGTTGGTGGATTTTTATCGGTGCTGTTTTCCTATTGGTGGATTTTTATCGGTGCTGTTTTCCTGTTGGTGGATTTTTATCGGTGCTGTTTTCCTATTGGTGGATTTTTATCGGTGCTGTTTTCCTGTTGGTAGATTTTTATCGGTGCTGTTTTCCTGTTGGTGGATTTTTATCGGTGCTGTTTTCCTGTTGGTGGATTTTTATCGGTGCTGTTTTCCTGTTGGTGGATTTTTATCGGTGCTGTTTTCCTGTTGGTGGATTTTTATCTGTGCTGTTTTCCTGTTGGTGGATTTTTATCTGTGCTGTTTTCCTGTTGGTGGATTTTTATCTGTGCTGTTTTCCTGTTGGTGGATTTTTATCGGTGCTGTTTTCCTGTTGGTGGATTTTTATCT
>NC_132885.1:599845-687345 GCF_030463535.1 Salminus brasiliensis | reverse complement strand
GAAAGTATGGTACTGTATCTCAATCTAACGCAATTAAAGAGCTGAAACTGTACTATAGTGAAAGTATGGTACTGTATCCCAATCTAACTCAATTAAAGAGCTGAAACTGTACTATAGTGAAAGTATGGTACTGTATCCCAATCTAACTCAATTAAAAGAGCTGAAACTGTACTATAGTGAAAGTATGGTACTGTATCCCAATCTAACTCAATTAAAGAGCTGAAACTGTACTATAGTGAAAGTATGGTACTGTATCCCAATCTAACTCAATTAAAGAGCTGAAACTGTACTATAGTGAAAGTATGGTACTGTATCTCAATCTAACTCAATTAAAGAGCTGAAACTGTACTATAGTGAAAGTATGGTACTGTATCCCGATCTAACTCAATTAAAGAGCTGAAACTGTACTATAGTGAAAGTATGGTACTGTATCCCAATCTAACTCAATTAAAGAGCTGAAACTGTACTATAGTGAAAGTATGGTACTGTATCCCAATCTATTAATACTAATATTTTAAAGTATTTTAAAAATGAATGTATGTGTGTGTGTGTGTGTGTGTGTGTGTGTGTGTGTGTGTGTGTGTGTGGTGACAAATGGGAAAACTACGTCATCAAATGAAGGATAAGTCACCCTTGACAGTGGTGGAGTCTGAGTTTCGTGACAGCTTCACAGCATCACATGACCATTCATGCAGATTTTCTCAGCTTGGCCATGTGTTCCAAAAAGAGCCTTTCTCACATGAATTTCCGATTTCCCCCAATCTGGTGACAGTTGGGGTGTGTGTGTGTGTGTGTGTGTGTGCAGCACTCATAAACACACTCATTTCACACTGATGAATATAAATGCACTCATTGCATTCCAGATCATTTCCATACACTTTCATACTGACTCACACACTGATCTCAAACAGCAACAGAATACATTTCACTTCAACTCATGCAGTTCAACACGGTGTGTAAACGGCCGTGTGTGTGTGTGAGAGAGAGAGAGAGCAGATGCTGAGGGTTAGGGTTAGTTTGTCTTATCTTAGGTATTGTAAGATAACTCTTGTACATGATTTATATATTGATATATATTTATCAGGCTCCTCTCTCTGTTAATGAGGAGAGACCAAACTACTGGAAGCTGAAGGTCAGATCAGCGATTCACGATTCATGATTCACGATTCAGAGAAGCTTTATTTGCAGGACTGTGAAAGAATTACAAACATAACAATAATAACAACAAAATTACAGATAAAAATAACAATAATTACAGAATGAGAGACAGTAGAGAATAAAAATAGCAATAACTAAAATAAAGACTTTTTTTTTACAAAAGAATATAGTTCAGGAAGTGTTTGGGAGTTGGGGATCAGCTGTTTGAACCTGCGTGTGAACTGATCTCTGATTTTGAGAGTTACAGTAATTCCTATTCATATTTCAGGATACTTGGACAGTTGCAGGGCTCTATCCGTACCACAGAAGGTGAGCCTTACAGTCATCAGAAATTACACTATGAAATTACAGCTGTAATGATCGATGTTGGTTCCTCAGAACGTGTCGGCAATTTAAAAGAAGCGGTGGCTGATTTCACATATATCAGAGGAGGCGTGTGTTAAGTGTTACCCTGCTGGTGTTGGAAGCATTGCTAGAGCTAGGGGGAGCTATGAACAGGTGGGATAACGGGCAGAACCAAACTAACCAGAAGAAAAAAGGACATTATTGAGATCATGCTGCCTTAATATCCAGTGCTGTAGCACTTTGGGGTCATTGGGCCTCATTCACCACCAGCCTTTAAATAGAAAATTCAACGTACCCCAGATTTTTCAAAGACTGACATTCCCCAGTGTTTCTCATTAGGATCGTCATTATGAGAGCAGAGCTGGGAACAATTCTGCTCTTTAAACACACCATCAGTCTGATCCTGACTTTCTGTGAGGACGTTCCTCAGATTTAAGAACACTGAATGGGGCGCAGTGGTGTTTAGGCAGGCCTCAAACGTGGCTGAGAGGCCTCCAACTCCAGAGGGTTAATGTAGCACAGAGAACACAGTCATCAGATCATCCAGGGAACGCTTTGGAAAAGTACCAAACCATAAATTCTGCTAATCAGACGTCCTCTTTCTCCCGTTTCTTTTCTTACAGGAAGCCAGACCGTAGCTCCTGCAGAGGGGTGACCTTTCCTTCGGGGGCGTATTGTTATTGCTCAGAGATGGTCAGCTTCACGCAGGATTAGAAAGCGCAGTCGTATTTGAAATTCCTCCTGCTGTCGGGTCACATTTGGCGGAGTGTGTTTCACCCCTGATTGTGATGAGGAGGTGGAGGCGTGCTGAATCTGAATAATTGTGCATAAGTATCAGGAAGTCGCAAATATTCCTCCATATGTCTGAAAAATTTCTGGCTAATTAAATCATGAATATTCATGAGTCTGCTGGGAGATGTCTTTCGGCACCTTTGTGTTGGCGGGAACTTTCCAGAGGAAACACAAACACGCTTTCACCCTGAAAGACTTTCTAACGGCCGTGCAGCAGGCGGGCAGCTCCTCCTCGCTGCTGAAGGTGCGGATGATGTCTTCAATGTCAGGAGAGATCCGTCCCCCTGCGAGGACGTTCTGGTGTGGACGTAGAGCGCGGCGGTGTGTCTCTGCGTGACGGCCACTGATGCTGTAGTTGTGCTGCTGATGCTGGCGGGGGTGCTGTCACTGTGAAAGGCTTCACACTGCGTCTCTCTCTGACCTGAACACACACACACCAATCTTACACCATACACACCCACAGCCCAAAACACACACCTCCACCCCTCCGAGAGACACACTCACTCATAAATCAGTGTGTGTGAGACCTCTGGATAAAGATATACAGAACAAAGGTCAAACCTACTAACTACACACACACACACACACACACACACAGAGAGACAGAGAGAGACAGAGAGAGAGACAGAGAGAGAGACAGAGAGAGAGAGAGAGAGAGACAGACAGAGAGACAGAGAGAGAGAGAGAGAGAGAGAGACAGAGACAGAGACAGAGAGAGAGAGAGAGAGAGAGACAGAGAGAGAGAGAGAGAGAGAGAGAGAGAGACAGACAGAGAGACAGAGAGAGAGAGAGAGAGAGAGAGACAGAGAGAGACAGACAGAGACAGAGAGAGAGAGAGAGAGAGAGACAGAGAGAGAGAGAGAGAGACAGACAGAGAGACAGAGAGAGAGAGAGAGAGAGAGAGAGGGAGAGAGAGAGAGAGACAGACAGAGAGAGACAGAGAGAGAGACAGAGAGAGAGAGAGAGAGAGAGAGACAGACAGAGAGACAGAGAGAGAGAGAGAGAGAGAGAGAGAGAGACAGAGAGAGACAGACAGAGACAGAGAGAGAGAGAGAGAGAGAGACAGAGAGAGAGAGAGTGAGACAGACAGAGAGACAGAGAGAGAGAGAGAGAGAGACAGAGAGAGAGAGAGACAGAGAGAGACAGACAGAGACAGAGAGAGAGAGAGAGAGAGAGAGACAGAGAGAGAGAGAGAGACAGACAGAGAGACAGAGAGAGAGAGAGAGAGAGAGAGGGAGAGAGAGAGAGAGAGACAGACAGAGAGAGACAGAGAGAGAGAGAGAGACAGAGAGAGAGACAGAGAGAGAGACAGAGAGAGAGAGAGAGAGACAGAGAGAGAGACAGAGAGAGAGAGAGAGAGAGAGAGACAGAGAGAGAGAGAGAGAGAGAGAGTGAGACAGACAGAGAGACAGAGAGAGAGAGAGAGACAGAGAGAGAGAGAGACAGAGAGAGACAGACAGAGACAGAGAGAGAGAGAGAGAGAGAGAGAGAGACAGAGAGAGAGAGAGAGAGACAGACAGAGAGAGAGAGAGAGGGAGAGAGAGAGAGAGAGACAGACAGAGAGAGACAGAGAGAGAGAGAGAGACAGAGAGAGAGAGAGAGAGAGAGACAGACAGAGAGAGAGAGAGAGAGATTTCTTTTTTATTTACTGAAATGAATTGGTAAGAGGGATTGGTGGGATTAGTTAGAGTGATACATTAGTGGGATTAGTTAGGAGAATTAATTTGTGGCATCAATTGGAGACATTAGTTAACAGAAATCACGAATGTAGATAATTATAGGGATTAGTTGGTGGGATTACTTAGGACACTTTATTGGTTGATTAATTAGCAGAAATTATTTGTGGGATAAATTACCAGAAGGGATTAGGGGATTAGGGATTAGTTACCAGAATTTGTGAATGTGAATAATTAGTGGGATAAATAGGTGGGATTAGCTAGCAGAAATCATTTGCAGGACTAGTTAGATGAATTAGTTAGCAGGATTAATTAAAGAGATTAGAGGGTTTACTTAACAGAGATTGGTTAGAGTGATTAGTTTCAGAATTTATTTGTGAAATTAATACTTAGTTTGAGAGACTAGATGCAGTGAGACGTCAGGGGGATTCCCTGGTTTATGACAGAGACTTTTAAGCAGGATCATTATTATTGGGATTAGTAGATGAAACACACTCATTAGTGACTGTGATTAGGATCAAGGATTAATGCTAGATGCTAAATTAGATAGCAGAATTAGTTGTATGGGAAGTGCAGAACACTGATCCTGTAGGATTTCCCTGTTCTCCCTCCATCCTTCTGAAATGAGGAAGTGCAGAAGGACTCACAGGAACAGTGAAGTGTTTATTCTGGGAGAAGGTGTCTCTGCTTTATTGCCGTGTCTTTGCAGTAGCTTCATATTTTATATCGTCCCGTTGCTGTAAAATCAAACCCATTCATTCTTCTCTCTGCTTTGTTTGAGGAAGTGAAATGTGAGTGTGTTTGTGCTGAAAGCTTCCACACAGGAAATGTGCGTCAGCTGCTTTCTCCAGCTCCACAGCCTCTGTTTTAAGAGTTTGCTATTTTGTAAACGGGACTGAATTGAAATGAAGTTCTAATAACATTAATATCCAGTATGAAGCTCTAATAACATTAATATCCAGTATGAAGCTCTAATATCATTAATATCCAGACTGAAGCTCTAATAACATTAATATCCAGTATGAAGCTCTAATAACATTAATATCCAGTATGAAGTTCTAATAACATTAATATCCAGTATGAAGTCTCTAATAGCATTAATATCCAGTATGAAGCTCTAATAACATTAATATCCAGTATGAAGTCTCTAATAGCATTAATATCCAGTATGAAGCTCTAATAACATTAATATCCAGTATGAAGCTCTAATAACATTAATATCCAGTATGAAGTTCTAATAGCATTAATATCCAGTATGAAGCTCTAATAACATTAATATCCAGTATGAAGCTCTAATAGCATTAATATCCAGTATGAAGTCTCTAATAACATTAATATCCAGTATGAAGCTCTAATAACATTAATATCCAGTATGAAGTCTCTAATAGCATTAATATCCAGTATGAAGCTCTAATAACATTAATATCCAGTATGAAGTTCTAATATCATTAATATCCAGAATGAAGCTCTAATAACATTAATATCCAGTATGAAGTCTCTAATAACATTAATATCCAGTATGAAGCTCTAATAGCATTAATATCCAGTATGAAGCTCTAATAACATTAATATCCAGTATGAAGTTCTAATAGCATTAATATCCAGTATGAAGTTCTAATAACATTAATATCCAGTATGAAGTCTCTAATAGCATTAATATCCAGTATGAAGCTCTAATAACATTAATATCCAGTATGAAGTCTCTAATAGCATTAATATCCAGTATGAAGCTCTAATAACATTAATATCCAGTATGAAGCTCTAATAACATTAATATCCAGTATGAAGCTCTAATAGCATTAATATCCAGTATGAAGCTCTAATAACATTAATATCCAGTATGAAGTCTCTAATAGCATTAATATCCAGTATGAAGCTCTAATAACATTAATATCCAGTATGAAGTTCTAATAGCATTAATATCCAGTATGAAGCTCTAATAACATTAATATCCAGTATGAAGTTCTAATATCATTAATATCCAGTATGAAGCTCTAATAACATTAATATCCAGTATGAAGCTCTAATAGCATTAATATCCAGTATGAAGCTCTAATAACATTAATATCCAGTATGAAGTTCTAATAGCATTAATATCCAGTATGAAGTTCTAATAACATTAATATCCAGTATGAAGTTCTAATAACATTAATATCCAGTATGAAGCTCTAATAGCATTAATATCCAGTATGAAGCTCTAATAGCATTAATATCCAGTATGAAGCTCTAATAACATTAATATCCAGACTGAAGCTCTAATAACATTAATATCCAGTATGAAGCTCTAATAACATTAATATCCAGTATGAAGCTCTAATAACATTAATATCCAGTATGAATAGAATCGAGTAACCTTAAGTCTGTTCCTAAACCCAGGCCTGGTCTCTGTTGTGGTGATAACTATAACCCTGCTGAGAACCAGATGAGTTTCTACAGACGGTTTATTCACAGTTTTATCTGTAGATCTAGAATTATAGATTTATAGATTTATAGAATTATAGAATTATAGATTTATAGATTTATAGAATTATAGAGTTATAGAGTGTAAAATCCAAATAAAGTGAGCTGTTTATTTGGTCCTGTTCCTGTAGGCCTGTTTTCTGCATGTATCTGACTTTATCTCACTTCAGTGTGGTCATCACTGCCTGACCACAGCTCTATCTGCTTTCCCTCTTTAGATCACGGTCTGGATCTCTGGCTGTGGAGGTAGATAAACGCTTGGCTTGCTGGATGACACTCTGTACACCTTTAATCTCCACTGAGACCTGCCTCCATTAGCTGTGTGACGGGCAGGAGCGCCCTGTTTTTCTCTTCGGTGGACTGTTCAGCAGAGCGAGCACAGAGGCTTCACACAGCCGTTTCACAGCTTCCAGCAGGGAGGCCTTACAGTCACCAGATACCTTTATAAAACTGTCTCATTTACAGGCTACTCAACAGCACTGCAGCATACCACTAATACACAACCACCACCCTAATGAGAGACTGTAGGGTTAGGGTTAAGCCTCCTCAGTGTATATCACAATACCTACATTTAGAGCATTATTAATATACATTCACCCAAATGAGAGACTGTAGCTCCTCCTCCTCAGTGTATATCACAATACCTACATTTAGAGCATTATTAATATACATTCACCCAAATGAGAGACTGTAGCTCCGCCTCCTCAGTGTATATCACAATACCTACATTTAGAGCGTTATTAATATACATTCACCCTAATGAGAGACTGTAGCTCCGCCTCCTCAGTGTATATCACAATACCTACATTTAGAGCGTTATTAATATACATTCACCCTAATGAGAGACTGTAGCTCCGCCTCCTCAGTGTATATCACAATACCTACATTTAGAGCGTTATTAATATACATTCACCCTAATGAGATACTGTAGCTCCACCTCCTCAGTGTATATCACAATACCTACATTTAGAGCGTTATTAATATTCACCCTAATGAGAGACTGTAGCTCCGCCTCCTCAGTGTATATCACAATACCTACATTTAGAGCGTTATTAATATTCACCCTAATGAGAGACTGTAGCTCCGCCTCCTCAGTGTATATCACAATACCTACATTTAGAGCGTTATTAATATTCACCCTAATGAGAGACTGTAGCTCCGCCTCCTCAGTGTATATCACAATACCTACATTTAGAGCGTTATTAATATTCACCCTAATGAGATACTGTAGCTCCGCCTCCTCAGTGTATATCACAATACCTACATTTAGAGCGTTATTAATATTCACTCTAATGAGAGACTGTAGCTCCTCCTCCTCAATGTATATCACAATACCTACATTTAGAGCGTTATTAATATTCACCCTAATGAGATACTGTAGCTCCGCCTCCTCAGTGTATATCACAATACCTACATTTAGAGCGTTATTAATATTCACCCTAATGAGAGACTGTAGCTCCGCCTCCTCAGTGTATATCACAATACCTACATTTAGAGCGTTATTAATATTCACCCTAATGAGAGACTGTAGCTCCGCCTCCTCAGTGTATATCACAATACCTACATTTAGAGCGTTATTAATATTCACCCTAATGAGATACTGTAGCTCCGCCTCCTCAGTGTATATCACAATACCTACATTTAGAGCGTTATTAATATTCACCCTAATGAGAGACTGTAGCTCCTCCTCCTCAGTGTATATCACAATACCTACATTTAGAGCGTTATTAATATTCACCCTAATGAGATACTGTAGCTCCGCCTCCTCAGTGTATATCACAATACCTACATTTAGAGCGTTATTAATATTCACCCTAATGAGAGACTGTAGCTCCGCCTCCTCAGTGTATATCACAATACCTACATTTAGAGCGTTATTAATATTCACCCTAATGAGAGACTGTAGCTCCGCCTCCTCAGTGTAACTAGCAACATTAGCTCAGTGGAAGCTTTAATCAGATCTTTATTCCTAAACACCTCAGTTACACAACAAAAAGAACAACCTCAGACCATCAGAACAGCGAGACCTTTCTCACTGATACAGAGCAAATATCATTCAGATTAAAAACAAACTCTGCGATTAAATCTCGTCACTTAGCCTCAGTTTCGCTCAGACGCTGATATTGACACAAAGCATCTACTCATAATTAAAACACTGACGAACTTCCTAATAAAGTGTTCTGTTAGTCTTCTGTTCCACGTGCCACAGATATCATTAAAAAGCTTGTGACGAGGCTCGGGAACACAGCTATACCACACAGTACATACAGAGGAAGGAACAGTGAATATCTCCATACGTAAATAAATATGTCTGTGGTACTTTGAGAACACCAGGTGCTCCAGGTTTGTATGATCACTCCTGTAAATAGTGATTAATGATGATCACTAGGGTGCAATAAAGAGAGGTTAATGATCAATAATAATACAGTAATTATAGCATTACTGTTTATAGTATGTTCCATGGCTGTGACCCAACCAGCTCCCTCTAGACCTGTTTTACGGTCACTGTGGTTAACACAGCGCTCAGAAATCTTCACTGGGCTTCAGCACAGCCAACAGGAAGGTCTGGAAGTTTCTCCAACTCGGACGAAGGGCTAGTTTGCTAAAGTGCTAAATGTCTGTGTGCCTCAACGGCAGGATCAGTCTGTAAAATCCTGCAGGTTTAATTCTTTACATCAAATCTGTCCCACCGCTCAGCCCTGTGTTCACTCCGCTTCAGATGACCTCTTGTTTTATTGGTCGCCTTGTTAAAGATCTGAGTTTCGTGTTTGGTTGAATTATGGGTGTATTCCAGAAAGTAGCCTCAGCTGTTGATTACGACATGACTGTTCCACAGTAAAGGTTTTTACATGCTTTGGATGAAATATATTAAATTGTTTTTAAGCTTCAGATGTCTGTGCTTCATCTACAAATCTACAATCCAAAATGTTTAAACAGACTATTATATAAATGTAATAAATTTGTGGTATTAAAATGGTATTAATGAAGAGTTGAACAAAACTGTTACTGTATGCTGTCATTTCCAGTTCTAACAAAGAGAATTAGAATCAGCCATGCAAATGTTAAAAAACTTGCCCAAGAAAATTGTAATCAGTGCATTTGCTTTTTTGAATGTATGAATGTTCCTCGTACTCTTCTCCACACATTACAGCAATAGTTCTTTAAAGGTCCTCCATTAGAGAAATATCCAGGTAAGCAGAAGTAGTTCTGTTAGCATTAGAATGTGACAATCGATATTTATCAATCCTGGGCTCCGCCTGCATGCAGAGAGTGTACTTGAATTTTACTCCACTCCAGTAAAAATAAACTATGATTTGAGCGCCCCCTCATAGACAGCTAGCTGTACACATGCATTTCTGGACAGTGTGAGAGCTGCAGAAGCTTGATCTGAAGGTGGAGCAGCATGTGGGCGGAGGCGGTAGAGTAACACTACAGGATTTTACACTAATATGACTCTATGGGTTCTGCAGTGTTACACAGCAGTTCTGGAGAGAGGTTCTCCTCCTGCAGCTCCACCACCAAACCTCCATAGTGCAGTAGCAGCAGCAGCGCTCTGGCCCGGAGTGGGAATGACGGAGACGCCCTTCTCCCTGTTCCAGTCAGTGGAGCATCAGCATGATCCTGAAGCTGCTGTTATAGGATAAACACTTTCAAGCTGAAAGTAAATTTACTTTACACTGTATTTTACACATCTTCAAATGAGGTGTATATATATATATATATATATATATATATATATATATATATATATATAGTGAAAACAGTAATTCTGCATTTTTGAACAATCATTAATCTGTGTCTGACGCTTCAGTCAGGCTGTGCTTCAGCTGGAGAATTGGTTCAGAACACAGTTTTCTGCCTATATATTTTCTGTGGCTTCTCTCCCCCCATCCATGCCCACATCACAGCACCACACCAGACTTATTTGGTGTGTGTGTGTGTGTGTGTGTGTGCTTTGTGAAGCTTTATTTTCTCCATAAGCGTGATCATATGTGTGTGGTGTGTGAGTGAGATACCAGAGCATGGGTGGAAAACCGCTGTAAAGTCCTTGTATCTGTGACTTTTCCCTCAACAGGAGAAATCTAACCAGTGCTGGAGAGAGAAAGCAGCCTTCAGACGGCTCTAATCTATAAACACTTTAAAAATACATTATAAATAAGCCCCATTTGATACGGGCCGTTTTTGAAGTCAGCGTTTCTGTCTTATCTGCTGGCACTGAAATGAAAAAGAAGTGACAAGGAAGGAGAATTCGCCCTTGTTGGTGAGGCCACTGTTTGTGACAACAACATATGCTCCCTATCGGAGCTGACCACATGTCCACGGCTTTAATAATATCAGACGTCCACCAGCTCAGAGCAGAAACACTGCATGGATCAGAACAACTTTATCACAGAACAAACAGAGAAAAGCTGGACGAATAATAAACGTTAGGATTCATGAAGGATAAGGCAGTTTCTTCATTACTCCAGCCTGCAGACGCAGCGCTACTGCACTGAGGAGGACTGCAGGAATTCATCTGAAATAGTAAACAGTCTTTCACTATTAATTCTATTAATAATCTCCTGATTTTTTAATGTTTAATCAAGTAATTCATTTAACCTCCTCGGTTAATAAGGGGATCCTCACTGATGTGGCTGAATTTACCTGATCTGTACTGAAGTTGATCAAACGAAGCCCAACATTCAGAAATATGTCAGATCTCTCATTCTGAACACGTGAACAAGAATATCATTCAATAGAAGAGTCTTAAATAAATTGATTAAATAAAACAATAATACGCTCTTACTAATCCAGACTGTGCTGAATGAGCATATACTCGCGCTCACACTCAGGAAAAAAACACAGCGCATCCAACAAGAACCAACGCCTCGTCCATCTTTTATACAACAGTAAAACATTGTAGCTCACAGAAAGCTCTCCTAATGAAGTCTACACACTTTCTACATACACACCAGTAAACACACATTCATCCAGTTCCAACCAGTTACACCACCACTAGGGGGCCTGCTGGAAGAGGTGAGAAAGGTTGAATATTACCATAGAACTTAGATAAACAATAACAAAGAATGAGTAGTTATTTCAAGTAAAAACAATGAATAAAAATAAGAACCTTTATAAACATGTATAAATGTGTCCAGCTCTGTGGAAGTACAGTTTATTAGGTAAGTTTGGTTATTGCGAGTCACCTAATATTAAGCTTAATCATAATTTAATTACATTTTTCTTTACACTATGAATTGTTCTGTATCTACTAATAATTATCCAGTATCCAGTATGAACTAGTATGTGTCTACTCTTAATGCAAAATATTAGTAATTCAGTATCTACTATTGAATATTTAACATCCACTATGTTTTATCCATCCTATCCAACTATTTTTTCAATATCTACTTTCAGTTATTCAGTATCTACTATGTGTTACTCAGTATGTACTACTAATGATCGAGTATCCACTATGAATTATCCAGTTTCTACTCTGAAACATTCATTATCCACTTTTATTTATACAGGATCGACTTTGAACTATTTGGTATATATTATTTATTACTACTTTAAATTATTCAGAGTTCACTAGTAGTTATTTAGTTTGTACTGTGACATATTTAACATCCACTATGAATTTTTCAATGTCTACTTTCAATTATTTAGTATCTACTATGTGTTACTCAGTATCTACTACTAATTATTCTGTACCCACTATAAATTATTCAGTATCCACTATAAATAATTCAGTTTCTACTCTAAAACATTCATTATCCACTTTTATTTATACAGTATCCACTATGCATTGTGCAGTATCCACTATGAACTACTACTTATTACTTATGAATTACTAATGAATTACAGTGAATTATTCAGTGTTCACTAATAGTTATTCAGTTTGTACTATGACATATTTAACATCCACTATAAATCTACTCTAAATTATTCAGCATCTACTATGAATCTTTCAGCGTGTTCACCATGTTCCAAATGTTTCATACTGCTTGCACACAATGTTCTAGATCTCTTCTAGATCTCTTAGTTCTAGATCATGTATGCTGGGGTAAGTGGTGGAACTATTCCTAAGCGTGCTAAAGTTAGCTGGTGTAGCTAATACAACTAAAACGATTACAGAACATAGCTTCTTAAAAGATTAGCTTGTTAGCAAAACGTCATCTGTACTCAAACTGATTGGATGATTGGTTGGTGTGGCGCAGGTAGTAGCTGGGGTTCAATTCCCGGTCTGGGTGACTATGCTGTACTACACCAGTAAGAGTCCTTGGGCGAGACACATTCAGAGTCTCGCCCACTCTCTGTAGTACGAGTAACTCGCTCTGGATAAAAGCGTCAGCTACATGCTGTAAATGTAAATGTAATGATTATCTGACTGGAGCGATTTGGACCTTTTGAGGGCTGAGAATGTACACAGTAGTATACGCAGGTAGAATCACTGTGTATATCATTAAAACGAGGTAAACACTGTACTGAGCTGAATGGAATTACTCTGGGTTTCAGCTTTACTGCTTACTGAACGTCCAGCTACAGTCTGCCCTCCACAGTTCTAACGGAATGTCCTTCCATTACGTCCCCAACTGCTCCACCTCCAGAAGTAGAACTTCTTTAAGAGTAAGTTTGAGAAGGAGAGCTGCTCACTGCTCCCCAGCGTTTATCAGAAATTCTTACATAAAAGAATGAACTGATACACTAAAAGCAATTTGCCTCTCTCCGGGAAGCACCACTGATGTAATCTAAAGCTGTAATTGTGAAAGTTTCAGATGTAATTATAAACTGTCCCTTGCTGTTTTGAAATTACAGCTACAAATAATTTACATATTCTTGTTTGGAATGCATACTGCACTCTGTACACAGCTGAAGCCTGTAATTTAGAGGAATAATGACAAAACTGCTCAACAATATAATCAACCCAAAGAGTCTTAAAAGCTTAAAGAGGACATCTACTCTGCTATACTTAATGAGCACTTTGTCGTAAGACAGCCTCGTGACTGTGGGTGCGTACGGAGTGTACCGGGAGAAGGAAAGAAGGGACGAGCCGTTCTCTCCTCCTCGACAGCGGACACGCCGGTAATAAGTGTGTTGTTGACTTGAGCAGGTGCAGGAAAAGAGCCCAGCCGGGCTCAGATCCGCAACATCACAAACACTGCAATCAGCCCCTCTTACACACAAGCATTACATCTGCATTCAGAGTCGCCCGCAATGAAGCTCAGACTAATCAGCAGCATTTCCACTGGAGTCAGAGTGATCCTTATTCACATTCACAACAACTCAACATACCCCACAACACACACACACACACACACACACACACACACACACACACTAGAGAGCATAGAAAGAGTGTGTCGCAATCAATGGTCTAAATTTTGACATTTCATGAGAACCTTCTGTATGAATTAAATAATAGAAGTGATCATAATCAGACAGAACACAGTCCCATTACACTTATATATACACACTACCACACACAAGCTTAGAAACTATACACTCAATAAGCTCTATATAATATTAGACTGAAAACCCAAATAAACATAAAGCCAGTGGTCAGCGAGAGTGTCTACCTGTAATTAACTCTATATAACATTAGAATCAACCCAAATAAACATAAAGTCAGTGGTCAGTGAGAGTGTCTACCTGTAATGAATTTTATATAACATTAGAATAAACCCAAATAGACATAAAGTCAGTGGTCAGTGAGAGTGTTTACCTGTAATTAACTCTATATAACATTAGAATAAACCCAAATAAACATAAAGTCAGTGGTCAGTGAGAGTGTCTACCTGTAATTAATTCTCTATAACATTAGAATCAACCCAAATAGACATAAAGTCAGTGGTCAGTGCGAGTGTCTACCTGTAATTAACTCTATATAACATTAGAATAAACCCAAATAAACATAAAGTCAGTGGTCAGTGAGAGTGTCTACCTGTAATTAACTCTATATAACATTAGAATCAACCCAAATAAACATATAGTCAGTGGTCAGTGAGAGTGTCTACCTGTAATTAACTCTTTATAACATTAGAATAAACGCAAATAAACATAAAGTCAGTAGTCAGTGAGAGTGTCTACCTGTAATGAATTTTATATAACATTAGAATAAACCCAAATAAACATAAAGTCAGTGGTCAGTGAGAGTGTCTACCTGTAATTAACTCTTTATAACATTAGAATCAACACAAATAGACATAAAGTCAGTGGTCAGTGAGAGTGTCTACCTGTAATTAACTCTATATAACATTAGAATAAACCCAAATAAACATGAAGTCAGTGGTCAGTGAGAGAGTCTACCTGTAATTAACTCTCTATAACATTAGAATAAACCCAAATAAACATAAAGTCAGTGGTCAGTGAGAGTGTCTACCTGTAATTAACTTTATATAACATTAGAATCAACCTAAATAGACATAAAGTCAGTGGTCAGTGAGAGTGTCTACCAGTAATTAACTCTATATAACATTAGAATAAACCCAAATAAACATAAAGTCTGTGGCCAGTGAGAGTGTCTACCTGTAATTAACTCTATATAACATTAGAATAAACCCAAATAAACATAAAGTCAGTGGTCAGTGAGAGTGTCTACTTGTAATTAACTGTATATAACAGAATCAACACAAATAGACATAAAGTCAGTGGTCAGTGAGAGTGTCTACATGTAATGAATTTTATATAACATTAGAATAAACCCAAATAAACATAAAGTCAGTGGTCAGTGAGAGTGTCTACCTGTAATTAACTCTATATAACATTAGAATAAACCCAAATAAACATGAAGTCAGTGGTCAGTGAGAGTGTCTACCTGTAATTAACTCTCTATAACATTAGAATAAACCCAAATAAACATAAAGTCAGTGGTCAGTGAGAGTGTCTACCTGTAATTAACTTTATATAACATTAGAATCAACCTAAATAGACATAAAGTCAGTGGTCAGTGAGAGTGTCTACCAGTAATTAACTCTATATAACATTAGAATAAACCCAAATAAACATAAAGTCTGTGGCCAGTGAGAGTGTCTACCTGTAATTAACTCTATATAACATTAGAATAAACCCAAATAAACATAAAGTCAGTGGTCAGTGAGAGTGTCTACTTGTAATTAACTGTATATAACAGAATCAACACAAATAGACATAAAGTCAGTGGTCAGTGAGAGTGTCTACATGTAATGAATTTTATATAACATTAGAATAAACCCAAATAAACATAAAGTCAGTGGCCAGTGAGAGTGTCTACCTGTAATTAACTCTATATAACATTAGAATAAACCCAAATAAACATAAAGTCAGTGGTCAGTGAGAGTATCTACCTGTAATTAACTCTATATAACATTAGAATAAACCCAAATAAACATGAAGTCAGTGGTCAGTGAGAGTGTCTACCTGTAATTAACTCTATATAACATTAGAATCAACCCAAATAAACATAAAGTCAGTGGTCAGTGAGAGTGTCTACCTGTAATTAACTCTTTATGACATTAGAATAAACGCAAATAAACATAAAGTCAGTAGTCAGTGAGAGTGTCTACCTGTAATGAATTTTATATAACATTAGAATAAACCCAAATAAACATAAAGTCAGTGGCCAGTGAGAGTGTCTACCTGTAATTAACTCTATATAACATTAGAATAAACCCAAATAAACATAAAGTCAGTGGTCAGTGAGAGTGTCTACCTGTAATTAACTCTATATAACATTAGAATAAACCCAAATAAACATGAAGTCAGTGGTCAGTGAGAGTGTCTACCTGTAATTAACTCTCTATAACATTAGAATAAACCCAAATAAACATAAAGTCAGTGGTCAGTGAGAGTGTCTACCTGTAATTAACTTTATATAACATTAGAATCAACCTAAATAGACATAAAGTCAGTGGTCAGTGAGAGTGTCTACCAGTAATTAACTCTATATAACATTAGAATAAACACAAATAGACATAAAGTCAGTGGTCAGTGAGAGTGTCTACCTGTAATTAACTCTATATAACATTAGAATCAACACAAATAGACATAAAGTCAGTGGTCAGTGAGAGTGTCTACCAGTAATTAACTCTATATAACATTAGAATCAACCCAAATAAACATAAAGTCTGTGGCCAGTGAGAGTGTCTACCTGTAATTAACTCTATATAACATTAGAATAAACCCAAATAAACATAAAGTCAGTGGTCAGTGAGAGTGTCTACTTGTAATTAACTCTATATAACATTAGAATCAACACAAATAGACATAAAGTCAGTGGTCAGTGAGAGTGTCTACCTGTAATTAACTCTCTATAACATTAGAATCAACCCAAATAGACATAAAGTCAGTGGCCAGTGAGAGTGTCTACCTGTAATTAACTCTATATAACATTAGAATAAACCCAAATAAACATAAAGTCAGTGGTCAGTGAGAGTGTCTACCTGTAATGAATTTTATATAACATTAGAATAAACCCAAATAAACATAAAGTCAGTGGTCAGTGAGAGTGTCTACCTGTAATGAATTTTATATAACATTAGAATAAACCCAAATAAACATAAAGTCAGTGGTCAGTGAGAGTGTCTACCTGTAATTAACTCTATATAACATTAGAATAAACCCAAATAGACATAAAGTCAGTGGTCAGTGAGAGTGTCTACCTGTAATTAACTCTTTATAACATTAGAATCAACACAAATAGACATAAAGTCAGTGGTCAGTGAGAGTGTCTACCTGTAATTAACTCTATATAACATTAGAATAAACCCAAATAAACATGAAGTCAGTGGTCAGTGAGAGTGTCTACCTGTAATTAACTCTCTATAACATTAGAATAAACCCAAATAAACATAAAGTCAGTGGTCAGTGAGAGTGTCTACCTGTAATTAACTTTATATAACATTAGAATCAACCTAAATAGACATAAAGTCAGTGGTCAGTGAGAGTGTCTACCAGTAATTAACTCTATATAACATTAGAATAAACCCAAATAAACATAAAGTCTGTGGCCAGTGAGAGTGTCTACCTGTAATTAACTCTTTATAACATTAGAATCAACACAAATAGACATAAAGTCAGTGGTCAGTGAGAGTGTCTACCTGTAATTAACTCTATATAACATTAGAATCAACACAAATAGACATAAAGTCAGTGGTCAGTGAGAGTGTCTACCAGTAATTAACTCTATATAACATTAGAATAAACCCAAATAAACATAAAGTCTGTGGCCAGTGAGAGTGTCTACCTGTAATTAACTCTCTATAACATTAGAATAAACCCAAATAAACATAAAGTCAGTGGTCAGTGAGAGTGTCTACCTGTAATTAACTTTATATAACATTAGAATCAACCTAAATAGACATAAAGTCAGTGGTCAGTGAGAGTGTCTACCAGTAATTAACTCTATATAACATTAGAATAAACCCAAATAAACATAAAGTCTGTGGCCAGTGAGAGTGTCTACCTGTAATTAACTCTTTATAACATTAGAATCAACACAAATAGACATAAAGTCAGTGGTCAGTGAGAGTGTCTACCTGTAATTAACTCTATATAACATTAGAATCAACACAAATAGACATAAAGTCAGTGGTCAGTGAGAGTGTCTACCAGTAATTAACTCTATATAACATTAGAATAAACCCAAATAAACATAAAGTCTGTGGCCAGTGAGAGTGTCTACCTGTAATTAACTCTATATAACATTAGAATAAACCCAAATAAACATAAAGTCAGTGAGAGTGTCTACTTGTAATTAACTCTATATAACATTAGAATCAACACAAATAGACATAAAGTCAGTGGTCAGTGAGAGTGTCTACCTGTAATTAACTCTCTATAACATTAGAATCAACCCAAATAGACATAAAGTCAGTGGCCAGTGAGAGTGTCTACCTGTAATTAACTCTATATAACATTAGAATAAACCCAAATAAACATAAAGTCAGTGGTCAGTGAGAGTGTCTACCTGTAATGAATTTTATATAACATTAGAATAAACCCAAATAAACATAAAGTCAGTGGTCAGTGAGAGTGTCTACCTGTAATGAATTTTATATAACATTAGAATAAACCCAAATAAACATAAAGTCAGTGGTCAGTGAGAGTGTCTACCTGTAATTAACTCTATATAACATTAGAATAAACCCAAATAGACATAAAGTCAGTGGTCAGTGAGAGTGTCTACCTGTAATTAACTCTATATAACATTAGAATAAACCCAAATAGACATAAAGTCAGTGGCCAGTGAGAGTGTCTACCTGTAATTAACTCTATATAACATTAGAATAAACCCAAATAAACATAAAGTCAGTGGCCAGTGAGAGTGTCTACCTGTAATTAACTCTATATAACATGAGAATAAACCCAAATAAACATAAAGTCAGTGGTGAGTGAGAGTGTCTACCTGTAATTAACTCTATATAACATGAGAATAAACCCAAATAAACATAAAGTCAGTGGTCAGTGAGAGTGTCTACCTGTAATTAACTCTATATAACATTAGAATAAACCCAAATAAACATAAAGTCAGTGAGAGTGTCTACCTGTAATTAACTCTATATAACATGAGAATAAACCCAAATAAACATAAAGTCAGTGGTCAGTGAGAGTGTCTACCTGTAATTAACTCTATATAACATTAGAATAAACCCAAATAAACATAAAGTCAGTGAGAGTGTCTACCTGTAATGAATTTTATATAACATTAGAATCAACCCAAATACACATAAAGTCAGTGGTCAGTGAGAGTGTCTACCTGTAATTAACTCTATATAACATTAGAATAAACCCAAATAAACATAAAGTCAGTGGTCAGTGAGAGTGTCTACCTGTAATTAACTCTATATAACATTAGAATAAACCCAAATAGACATAAAGTCAGTGGTCAGTGAGAGTGTCTACCTGTAATTAACTCTATATAACATTAGAATAAACCCAAATAGACATAAAGTCAGTGGCCAGTGAGAGTGTCTACCTGTAATTAACTCTATATAACATTAGAATAAACCCAAATAAACATAAAGTCAGTGGCCAGTGAGAGTGTCTACCTGTAATTAACTCTATATAACATGAGAATAAACCCAAATAAACATAAAGTCAGTGGTGAGTGAGAGTGTCTACCTGTAATTAACTCTATATAACATGAGAATAAACCCAAATAAACATAAAGTCAGTGGTCAGTGAGAGTGTCTACCTGTAATTAACTCTATATAACATTAGAATAAACCCAAATAAACATAAAGTCAGTGAGAGTGTCTACCTGTAATTAACTCTATAGAACATGAGAATAAACCCAAATAAACATAAAGTCAGTGGTCAGTGAGAGTGTCTACCTGTAATTAACTCTATATAACATTAGAATAAACCCAAATAAACATAAAGTCAGTGAGAGTGTCTACCTGTAATGAATTTTATATAACATTAGAATCAACCCAAATAGACATAAAGTCAGTGGTCAGTGAGAGTGTCTACCTGTAATTAACTCTATATAACATTAGAATAAACGCGAATAAACATAAAGTCAGTGGTCAGTGAGAGTGTCTACCTGTAATGAATTTTATATAACATTAGAATAAAGCCAAATAAACATAAAGTCAGTGGTCAGTGATTGTCTACCTGTAATTAACTCTATATAACATTAGAATAAACCCAAATAAACATAAAGTCAGTGGTCAGTGAGAGTGTCTACCTGTAATTAACTCTATATAACATTAGAATCAACCCAAATAGACATAAAGTCAGTGGTCAGTGAGAGTGTCTACCTGTAATTAACTCTATATAACATTAGAATAAACCCAAATAAACATAAAGTTAGTGGTCAGTGGGAGTGTCTACCTGTAATTAAGTCTATATAACATTAGAATCAACTCAAATAAACATAAAGTCAGTGGTCAGTGAGAATGTCTACCTGTAATTAACTCTATATAACATTAGAATAAACCTAAATAGACATAAAGTCAGTGGTCAGTGAGTGTCTACCTGTAATTAACTCTATATAACATTAGAATAAATCCAAATAAACAAAGTCAGTGGTCAGTAAAGTTATTGAGATGTTGGTTAGAAGAGCACAGTTATATAGAACAGTTAGAAGAACAGTTAGCACAGGTCTGGGTGCTGATCTCCAGACACTGTATGAAGGGTGTTCAGCTCCACCAGCAGCAGCAGCTACACCTGATCTATTGGAATGAAGGACTGGTCTAACTGAGCCAATAGAATACAATAGAAATTTGGAGTACTGGCCTTCCTACTGGAGAGAACTGGGAATGGTTAAGCTAACACACACTTGCACGCTATTTTTTTGGGAGAAATAAAAATTCTCCTCCTGCTGAGATGAACAGCTGTGCTGCTGGTTGTACTGTAGCGGTTGTGGGACGGTTCTGCAGTACTGTGGAACGTGTTATTGGCAGCTGCTAATAAGAAGGACTGCGATTCCTTTCTAATAAACCACTGGAATTCATGCCAACCTCTCAACAGAAGGCCATCAATATCTCCGGGCTCTGTTCTTTTCAGCCATTATTGTATTCGAACCAGCTAGTGTGTGTGTGTGTGTGTGTGTGTGTGTGTGTGTGTGTGTGTATAGAGTATTTTGCATATGTTAACTGCATCATGAAGAGCCTTTGTTAACTATTCTATACAGGAAGTACTCTTGAAATGTACCCAAGGCTTTGCCAAGCATTCCTCTTCAAGCCTGTTTAACAACAGCATCTTCATGATGATGATCTCCACTGTGTTTTGTGTTAAGTGTTTGGAAGATGTGCTTATCTGGGCAGAGAGTGTTAATTAGCTCAGTTACACACTAATATTACAATAAACACTAATAACATTCCTACAGAAAGCTGTGGTTTAAGTCACAAAAAGCTAGGCTAGGCTAGGCTAGGCTAGGTTAGGCTAGGCTATGGGGCTATGTGGCATCCAGAACTAAAACAACAGAGTGGTAAATAGGCTTGTTCACCCCAACTCGAGGCACATTCTTAGTATTTTAACATCAAACAACAACTTAAATATTCAATTAATGTACTGTACTGCAGCTTTAGATATATACTCAATTGACAAAAGTATTGGGACACCTGCTCATTCAGTTTTTCTTTTGAAATCAGGGGTATAAAAGAGCTGATCCTGCTTTTGTTGGAGTAACTGTCTCTACTGTCCAGAGAAGAAGACTTTCTACTAGATTATGGAGGAGGAGCATTGCTGTGAGGATTTGATTGCATTTAGCAGCAGGTCAGTGCTGGAGGTCAGGATGTTGGATAGATGATCACCACCCCACCTCATCATCCCTAACTCCTCCCAAAAGTACTGGATGGAGCTCCACCATCATCATTCCAGAGAACACAGTTCTTCCACTGCTCCAGAAGCAGTCCTCACGATTTTGACAGGCAGTGCAGTGCGTCTGTCAGTCTCTCGCTGCTACTGATGCTGTTTGTGCTTGTTTGTGTATTCCTGTATCCACTCACACGTTTATCTGCAGGCCGGACCGCTGCTCTGCAGACAAGAGGGAGGACACCATCAGAGGAAAAACAGGCACAGCTCAGGGATGGAAATGTCAGGATGTTTGCATTAAAGTCGCCCTCGATAACACGGCCCTCTGCCCCAGAGGACACAATAAAACAACAGCAGCAGCAGCGTTCACACTGCCTGAGAGCTTCATGGCTCTCGAAGTGGGATCCATGCCATACAGCCAGGGGGTCAGCAGATTTTTAAAATGCGGTATGTTATTTATTTGAGATGCTGCATCTCTGAAACCATCTTATTCTGATCCAGGCACATCTGGACAGTGTGGAAATGCAATTCAGATATTTAGAGCTTCTTTCTGAAGGCCCCCTAGTGGCCAATCTTGTATATTATTTATTTAGTATATAATTAAATGTAATATACATAAATATATATAATCAAATATATGAGTTTCCTATATTAGGGTGAACTAATGAGGGTGATTTATCAGATAAACTACAGCACTGTTGACTCTCTGAGTGAATGTGAATTGTTGAAACTCTTTGTTGAGCTGCTAGGGAGCAATGAGTGTCAAAGTTTGAGAAGTGAGAGCCCCCTACTGTTCACCTCAGGCCACACAAGATCAATTGCCACCTGCAAAAATATTAAATAGACAAGAAAATATGTCTAATATATTAGAATATGCCTCAAAAAATCAACTCAGTTCCAACTCATTACCTCTATGTGACAGTGGACTGACTGCAGACTGTCCCAATGTGGTCAAAGCAAGCCATGATGTTAAATCCCAGCTCACTGATTACTTCTGCAAAACAATCATTTTTCTAACGGCAGAACGAGGAGAACAAGCTTCTGAAAAAGCAGCATTAGGACACTGTCGGCAGCTCGGCGGGGTGAGGAATGCCAAACGCCGCATATCACTGCGGACAAGCTTGTGTTCCCATCAAATAAACATGATTGTATTTGATTGAAAAAGTTCAATTGTATTCATAAAATAAATCTGTGGGGGTCTGAGGAATTGTTGCCATTCAGGAAGAGTCCCCACCAGCACAAAGTTTGAGAACCCCTTCACTAATAGATACCATGGCAACCATTAATCTACAATACCACTCCAAAGTCTGCAGATATGTAATATCAAGCTCCATTTGCTCAGCGTGATCATTTATTCTGATCAAAATCACAAGGCTAGACATCATTCTTTACTGAAGACAGGGGTCTATGTAGAACAGTACAGCTCGAATAGTGCTTAAAGTCTGTTTACATGTTTCATTTTATTTAAGCTACACAACCGTCTCCAGAACAGCAGCTTTACAGGAGGAGGAAAATGAATTCTGATACAGTGTCAGAACAACTGCAGATTTACATTATGGAGAAAAGAAACAATAATGAGATCATTATAATTATATAATTGTTATGATGTAGATTTTATAATGGTAAAAAAAAAAGGTGTCCAGACTTTTGACTGCTTCTGTATTTTGCTCAGGTTTGCAGAGTATTTGATCACCTTGTGTTTTTGTAGTGGTGCGTGTCTCTGAACCCTGGTCCCCACATATAGGAGGATGAGCAGCACTGTCCCGGGGGCCAAGCACCTCCATATGTGAAATCAGGTGAATCCCTGAGAGTGAGGTGAACTGAGCAGGAATGTGTGTGTGTGTGTGTGTGTGTGTGTGTGTGTGTGTGTGTGTGTGTGTGTCTTTGGCCCTGGGGGGTGTGTGGCAGCTGGGTTTTCATGGTCAGTGAGTGGCGAGTGTTTCATCAGTGCCATGGGGCTGCATACACACATGCTGCGCTGAACACATATTTCCATAATGGGAGCTGGCTGTGCGGACGCCACAAATAGATTGGGAACATTTTGGGATGCAGGGCGCCCACACATACACCCTCACACACACACCCTCACACACACACACACACACACCCACACACACTCACACATACCCACACACTAGTGTTCAGTAAACTCTAATAGACAGAAGCAAGTCTATTAGACTCAATAAAACCAGTTTACATATTTTTTAAGTTTGTTTTTAATTACACTTTATTTTAAGTAACACAAATTAGGGTCTTGTTTCACAGATTTAACCCTGGATTTATTATTTAGTTATTAATCCAAATGAAGAAATTATTACAAATTGTTTGATAACTGTGTAATTTGGCACCCTTCGTGGCATCCCACAGGGCTCTGTGTTAGGGTTAGTGAATTTGGTGCTATTTGCAGCAGTAATGCAGTTATAAGACTGAAGGACTGAAGTGTGGGTCTGTGCACAGGGTTAAATAATAATAAAGACTGAATTAGACATTTCTAAATGCTTTATTCGCTCTGCTATACGCTCAATTAATTACAGCCTTCATTACGGAACTCTGTAAAGTCATAACTGTGTAGCTCACATTTTCACTACTTCACTAATTGTTGCATTTCTAGCGGTAATAATACACATAAAACATGATGTTACCACCCTGTTATGCAGCTTGTTGAGCATAACCTATTACCTACATGTACATAATATTAGTGTGAAATGTACAGCAGTTTCATTTGAATGGGTTCTGCATGTGTATTAGCAGTACATTGTATGGACAAAAGTATATGGACACTCTTTCTCTATTTGAAACCAGGAGTATTGTTAGAAGTTTGCATCTCTTTATTGCAGATACAGCCTCTGCTCTCTTGGAAAGACCTTACACTAGATGTTGGAACATTGCTGTGAGGAGGATGTGATTGCATTTAGCCACACAAGGAAGCATCAATGAGATTTCTGTTCTATTGAGATTATGCAAGCTGTGTGGACACTTGTGTGTCAGCAATGGAAACGCCTGGAGGTAGCTCATTTCACTACTTAACTAAGGATGGCCACAAGTGATAGGATTTACAGTAGTCTAGTTAGGATTATAAAGCCACGAATACCCCCTTTTTTAACATAAGCTGAGGGTTTACATGTGGAGAGCAGACAGATGTCCCTATATCCACTAAATGTTTTAATCAATCCAATGATATTGGTCCCCACAAAGAGAGCAATACACCCATAGAGACACACACATACACACACAGTCTCCAGGACAAGCACCATATCAAGATGCATTGAATAATACTCTCTAATTCTCTCCATAGCTGATCTGTCTCAAGTGTTTGGTTTCCTCTCCGTTGCCTTGGAGCAAACAATTACAGTACCTATTGAAGTGCATTAAAGTGGCGTAATGTGCCCGATGCAATTACAAATTCCAATAACCTCCCGTTTAAACAGAGGTGTGGAGGAGGGTGCTGTAGAATAGGTAATTATTTCAATTTCAGCTGTGAGTTTTATGGCTGTAATGGAAACGTAGTGCCACGTTCGGCCTTTGCAGGACCATTGTGAGCTACCTGACGTTTGGGCGAACTGTGACAGGCACTTTTTAATGGTGCAGATGGTGACTCATTTTTCATGCTCCGGGCCACTTTCAGACTGTCCGCGCCTCGGGGTCAACAGAGTCTCCTTCAGGGAAGCGACCGTCTGGAACATTTTATCTCCACGGAGGAAATATTAACATTAACACAGTCACAGCCTGGTCATACACTCCCAAATTCACTCCCCACGCTTTGCCCAGACCATGTGCTCAAAAGTGGGGCAGTTATTTAAAGGAATATTCAACAAAACATCTAACATTTACACTGCCCTCACCTATCCACACCCCACCCTGAAAGCAGCTGTCAGCCAGGACAGGTTTCCTTTAGTTCTTTAGTTTCAGCACTGGACCTATGAGGCTGATGTCGTCAGTCAGGGTTACACTTTCTAGACATTCTTCTACCATCACTGACTTCAATGATCTATAGCCAGGGTTTCTAAGCCAATAATACTAATACTAATAATTCTACTTCATCTGTGTTGGTCCTTTTGTACATATATTGTGTATGTGCATCACAATAATTGATTGATTTAATTAGATTACATTGTAGAGTTGACCAATGTAGAGTAAGAGCAGGGCAGGGATTTATACTGACCTTACATTTAGGGCATTTAGCAGAGGCTCTTCTCCAGAGCCACTTACACAAGAGCTCCACTGTTTACTGAAGAAGTAATCTCTACTCTAATCTTAGACTCTACTAAACACAAGTCAATTTGGAGACCATAATACTCTACTCTTCACCCAAGTCCTCTCAGAAGAGGAGGGTCTTCAGTCTGGGTTTGAGGACAGCGAGCGTTGGACTCTGCTGTTCGGACACCCAGGGGAAGTTCGTTCCACCACTTCGGTGCAGGACAGTAAAAAGTCTGGACGCTCGTCTTCCATGGATCTTAAAGGATGGCGGGTCGAGCCGAGCCGTACTTGAAGCTGGAAGAGCTCTTGGTGCAGTGGTAGGAGGGTCTGCAGCTGGTCTGTTATGGGTGGTGGTGGGTGGAGGGCCTGATGGTCGGACTGGTAGGTGGCAGCTGGTCTGACGCAGGTAGAGGGGACCTCAGCGGTCAGTCTTCCAGCAGGTCGGGCTGGGTGGCCATTTACTCGGAGAAGGTAAAAAGAGAGAGTTAGTTCTGAGAGGATTTGGGAGGATGCAGAGAACTGCAGACCTCCAGGCATCTGGAGCAGAGCGGCATTGAGAGGCCTTCACTCACTTCTCACTTTATTAAAACGTCCTCTCCTGGATTCTGCAGATCTGGTAGCTGTTGGTGGAGTGTGTATGATATATCTGTTGTAGAGCAGGGTTCGAGCCAGTCTAAACGAGCTGTTAGAAACAGGCAAATAAACAAATTGTTCCTCCAGTGGTTTGTTTGGTCTGCGCTCCATTAACTGATAAGAACAGATTTCTATTATCTTGTATCTCCATCTCTGTGCGATCGCTGGGCCATTAGCTGACATCTGGACATTGCTGGTTTTCAGAGGAAATGTAATTATGCACCGAGGGGAGCTGCCTGTAAGATGATGGACATTTTGATTAGACGCTGAAGCATGCTGTTATACAGAGAGTGCTGGGAGATATTTCCACACAGGAAGGAGCTGCACCTGCTCAGATTTGGGCAGTTTTCTGCGAACGTCTCTCTAAAACAGATAACATCCAATAAAGAACTGCTCTGGAGTTTACAGGAAAGATTTGTAGCAAATTTAAATGTTTGTTCTTTAGTTTTAGCACTTGAGCTAAGAGACTAATATAGCTAACACATAATTGAAGCTTGTGTACACCAATTAGCATTGGTGCTAAACACACATTCTCTCCTTAAACAGAGCAGAGGAGTTCAGTAATCTCTAATATTTATATAATAATGTTTATTTGGGTTTATTCTAATGTTATATAGAGTTAATTACAGGTAGACACTCTCACTGACCACTGACTTTATGTTTATTTGGGTTTATTCTAATGTTATATAGAGTTAATTACAGGTAGACACTCTCACTGACCACTGACTTTATGTTTATTTGGGTTTATTCTAATGTTATATAGAGTTAATTACAGGTAGACCCTCTCACTGACCACTGACTTTATGTTTATTTGGGTTTATTCTAATGTTATATAGACTTAATTACAGGTAGACACTCTCACTGACCACTGACTTTATGTTTATTTGGGTTTATTCTAATGTTATAGAGAGTTAATTACAGGTAGACACTCTCACTGACCACTGACTTTATGTTTATTTGGGTTTTCAGTCTAATGTTATATAGAGTTAATTACAGGTAGACGCTCTTACTGACCACTGACTATGTTTATTTGGGTTTATTCTAATGTTATATAGACTTAATTACAGGTAGACACTCTCACTGACCACTGACTTTATGTTTATTTGGGTTTATTCTAATGTTATATAGAGTAAATTACAGATAGACACTCTCACTGACCACAGACTTTATGTTTATTTGGGTTTATTCTAATGTTATAGAGTTAATTACAGGTAGACACTCTCACTGACCACTGACTTTATGTTTATTTGGGTTTATTCTAATGTTATATAGAGTTAATTACAGGTAGACACTCTCACTGACCACTGACTTTATGTTTATTTGGGTTTATTCTAATGTTATATAGAGTTAATTACAGGTAGACCCTCTCACTGACCACTGACTTTATGTTTATTTGGGTTTATTCTAATGTTATATAGACTTAATTACAGGTAGACACTCTCACTGACCACTGACTTTATGTTTATTTGGGTTTATTCTAATGTTATAGAGAGTTAATTACAGGTAGACACTCTCACTGACCACTGACTTTATGTTTATTTGGGTTTTCAGTCTAATGTTATATAGAGTTAATTACAGGTAGACGCTCTTACTGACCACTGACTATGTTTATTTGGGTTTATTCTAATGTTATATAGACTTAATTACAGGTAGACACTCTCACTGACCACTGATGTTATGTTTATTTGGGTTTATTCTAATGTTATAGAGAGTTAATTACAGGTAGACACTCTCACTGACCACTGACTTTATGTTTATTTGGGTTTATTCTAATGTTATATAGAGTTAATTACAGGAAGACACTCTCACTGACCACTAACTTTATGTTTATTTGGGTTTATTTCAATGTTATACAGAGTTAATTACAGGTAGACACTCTCACTGACCACTGACTTTATGTTTATTTGGGTTTATTCTAATGTTATATGAAGTTAGTTACAGGTAGACACTCTCACTGACCACTGACTTTATGTTTATGTGTTTTTATTCTAATGTTATATAGAGTAATTACAGGTAGACAACTCTCACTGAACACTGACTTTATGTTTATTTGGGTTTATTCTAATGTTATATAGAGTTAATTACAGGTAGACACTCTCACTGACCACTGACTTTATGTGTATTTGGGTTTATTCTAATGTTATATATTATGTTAATGTAAACAAAAACATTTTTGATACTGTATAAACCCTTTTTTGTAATTAAAGTGAAAACTTACATTTCAAATTTTTAAAAGCTTTGTTAAGGGACTCTAAGTATTATAAACTAAACATATAAACTATAATATAAATAAACTAAACATATATTTATTATCATAAAAAGTATATTTAAAAATACAGAGTATATTGAACTCTGTTAATTAGCCTTATGCCTTAGAACAGTCTACATGTCTCTCACAGGCTGCTAGGAAATCCATCTCTGCTGAAATATCCGTGTAGCTCCTGCAGTATGTAGTAGGTCTCCTGCTTAAAGCCGACCCATGTGATTGACTCAGCATATTGCACGCTCCATTTCAGAGCTAATTGCATCTGATCCGAGCGGTTCTGATAGACGTTTCAATTCAGAACCCTTTTAAATTATGAACGCTCAGTATGCAGCCATATTCCCTGGTGCATTTCTGCACACGCTGTTATTTTTGATAACTAAGCCACCAAGAGACTCCTGCAGAAGCTCCAGAGTAGGCGTTATTTAAGGACGTTCCTGTATTGAGTGAAGTCAGGTGATGTTCAGGAGGAGAACGAGCAGTTTCTCCTCGATTATTGAGTAAGGTCACTCTTTATAGCACAGATCAGAAGACTGAATGTACAGCTTTTTAAAGCAGCGCTGCCGTGAATAAACACTCACACACATCATTCATCTGTTCACTCCTGAGCAGAGCTGCGGCGCTCGGTGAAAGCCAGATGTGTTTATATCTGGAGGAACACGTGCTCTGATCAGTATTCAACAAAGACATGCCCTTTTACCTCCACCAAAACTGCAGCTTTCACTCTGTTTACTTTCACAATTATGAATGCTTTCAGCTACTTTAAGCTGCACCCATTGCTGACACAGATGTGCAAATGCACACACACAGCTTGTCTAGTCCCTGTAGCAGATCAACATGACCCTATTGGCTCTATGCTGCCTGGCGTGGGCTAGAGGGGTATAAAGCCCCCCAGCATTGAGGAGCTGTGGAGCAGAGGAAGAACTGTGTTCTGTGGAATGATGGTGGAGGAGCTCCATCCAGTACTTTTAGGATGAGGTGTAGAGTTGGGGATGAGGTGGGGTTCAGCTGTGGTGAGAGAGAGCCACCTGTACCGTGATGATGTTTAAGGACTGTTGGAGGCTTTTCTACTCATCTTGAGGTTCTGCTGGTCTGCTGCTGGGCTGAACTTGCTGGGACGGTCTGATCTGGTCATCCTGGTCAGCTGTTCCTCTTGTAGATGATTTAGTGGACGGTGGAACAGCGGCTGATCTCTAACTGTTCTGGGATCTGTTTAAACCCCTTCCCAGAGTCCTCTGCATCTCCACCCTTCTTTCTGAAGGCCTCAGAGAGCTCTCTGGATCTGACCATGGTGATCTTCTTCACCCCTCACTTCAACCATCAATCAACATCAGACCAGACTAAACGTCTGAGGTTTAAATCAGACTCCAGACTCCTCCAGAATAATCCTCTCCAACCATGTTCTGATCATCTGTAGCTGATCTTCTGCTCCTGACTCTGATTCTCACAGGAAAATTATATTTCTATTAATTCTATTTTATAAATGATGATTAAAGACGTTTCTTCAGGTGTGAGTTTAGTCAGATCACCTCCATCTCTCAGTGAAGATCAGACCCATGTTTAAATATGATCATAAAGAGGTTTTAATGGGGTGACTATTAGTGGAAATTCCACAATATGCCTTTTTACAAGTAGAGCTGAGTGGAGCTGTCCGTGGTGCTGACCCTCTGCAGCTCTGTTACTAGAGGATGAGGGAGGAAATGACAGAGATAGACTTGGTTGCTGGGGTTGAAGCTGAACTGAGTCTCTGGTTTAAATTAGAGCAGGGTGCTGCTGGGTCGTTGAGGCCCGATGGCAGGGGGTGACAGAGACAGAATGTACTTAAAAGTTTCCGTCTGCTTGGGCCAAGCTCTCTCACCCCCCTCACTGAGCTGCTAACCCTCAGATTACCGCGAGCCGAGGCCGCTGGGCCGAGAGAGCAGCACAGATAAAGCTGGATTTGCTCGGAGGACTCCCCGCTGATTAAAGCAGGTGACGTGCTCCAAATGCCACTTATCAAAAGCCCACACTCACTGCTGCTGAAGGGCAGAACACAGTCTCAAGAACATCGTCTCGTGTTTGACTGTTATGCACTGATTTAATACCTCATATGACTGCTTTTAAAGAGGGCATGTACCTTCTGTCCCCCTGTATGGCTTCATGAGCTAAAAACAGGCTGAATGGGTGGAGCTAAACTAACTTCTAACTACGAAAAGGTTCAGCAGGCGTGGCCATGTTTAGATGTTGGTACACTTGACTGTGTCCAAGGTTTAACCGTCTAGCTGATGGTTTGAGGTACTGTTGAAGAACTCTGAGGTAGTCCTCCCTGTCCATTACTTCATCCACTGTGTGTGGTGTAGCGGTTCCTCTTACAGCAGAACAGCCACAGAGCATGATGCTCCCACCGCCATGCTTAACAGCTGCTACAGTGTTCTTGGGGTTGAAGGTCTCACCTTTACTCCTCCCAACATCTTTGTCCCGTCTGACCATAAAACCTTCCTCCAGAGGGGTTTTTCTTTCTCCATGTGGTTCAGCTGTGGTTGCACTTTATTCTAGCTTGAAGGTGCTGATCTTGGAGGCGGAGCTTCTTTTTCGGACGGCAGCTTCTCAGACCATGGTGATGTAAACTGGCTTGACTGTAGACATTGTATAGTTCAGTGTCTCAGCGATTCTTGGGTTGTTCCTGACCATCTGAACCGATCTCCTCTCAGCTGGGAATGACAGTTGAGATGTTCTTCCACAGCTTGTTTACACCACTGATGATCTTGGAGTCATTAGAAATGGCACATTGAGACTTTTCTGACTACAATCTATGATCGTCCTTCTCAGATCCACTCTGAGCCCCCTGGACTTTCCCACTGTGGAGTGCTGTCAATCAAACCCTTCTTTATGTTTTACAGAGAAGCTTCCAGCTGTAGCCAATCATGATCACTAGCAGGAAGTTAAGAGGTCTTGATTCTGGAGAGTTGGAACTTTCAGCACCACTGAATTCATAATGTAAAGGGGTGTATGGGTATTTCAGACCCTCTATGTAAAATCGAGACCCTGTGTTGATTTCAGAATAGTTTGCAAAAGATTCATTTCATTTGTGTGAGAACTGAGTAGAACAGCCCCGCCTGACCTGGTATGGTTGCTAAAGCTGAAAAGTGCAGTGTATGCTGAGAGTGTGTGTTGAGTGTGCTGTTCTGTGATATGTTGATTATGTTTTTAGAGTGTCGGTGTGTGAGTGAGTGTGTGAGTGTGTGTGTGTGTGTGTGTGTGTGAATATTCAGTGCACGTCTCGTCGCGCTGGGCTGGAGCTCTACCACCTCACTTAACCTGCTTCCTTAAGCACAACGCTTATTTTTCCCTCATTGATTTTTGGATAATTCCACATAATTACTTTTATCGGAGCAGGCCTGGCTCTCCGGCGGAGAGGCGCGGAAACCCCCGGGTGGGCGAAGGGAGGGGGGTTAGTTCCTGGCTCTTTCCGCAATTAATTAAACTCCATTAAATGCTTACCCTGCTTATAGCAGTGCCATGTTTCCTAGAGAGGACCACACATACACACACACACACACACACTCAAACTATAGCCACTCAAACAAGCCCTCTCAGACACTCTCGCCCCTCACACACAGGTCATTCTCAATCATGTTGAATTTCCGCTTAATCTAGCTAGCCACTCGTGCTGGTCCCGTCGGCGCTAAGCTGTGTTATTAGCTGTCTGAAAGGGCAGCGGGCCGAGTGGAAATCACAGCGTATCAGTTTTTGATTGCTTCTCCAAATGAAGCATGATGACCATGCTTCCCAACACAGATGCTCCGAACGCACGGATTTAGACGTTCCGTTAATTCTCTGCTTATGAACGTGAGGCTCGTTTCATTAATCAGAGACAATATCATTACCCAAATCAAAACATCCCCCACTCTGCTCAGCCTGAAAACAGCCTGCGAGGTTAAATCCATCATAAAGCTTGGCGCTATTGACTTCCGACAGCATTCTCATCTGTTGAGCTGTCAGGAGTCATCAGACCAGACCAGAGGCCATTAACGGGACCAGCAGCAAGACTAAGCTTTACCCTTGCTGAAGCTAATCTGCTTTATCTACTGATGCGCTGCACCGCAAACACCTTTATGATGGCGCTCCACAGGCCACTTTTTTAGAAACCCTTCTCTTGTGGCTCCACAAGAGCTTGTGGCTGGTGTACTGCTAGAGACTGAACACCAGTGTTAAGGCCCGGTTTTGGTTTAGTTTAGTGTTGGGAGTAAAAACAGCTGGAGTGAAACCTAAACTGAAACCTAAAGATGTTAGTCTGCCTTCAGAGAGTTAAACCACTCAATCACTGGACAACAAAATGATGGTAATGATGGTCATGATGGTAATGGTCAATACATTTCCATTGAAGGCCATTGATTTAGCAGATGCTCTTCTCCAGAGCTAGTTTATACAGAATCCAGAGGATCCTCTAATCTTAGACTCTACTAAATACAGAAGTCAGTCTGGAGACACAGTCCTCCACATACTCTACACTCTGCACACTCTTCAGAACTCTTCAGTCTGCATTCGGACACCCAGGGGAAGTTCGTGCCACCACTTCGGTGCAGGACAGAAAAGAGCACAGCAGTTCTGTGAACACCCACCACACCTCAAAGAAACACTGCAATGTTTTATAACTCTTTGCTTGGATAAACTTTGAGTAGGTGGTTCTGTGTAGCAGCAAAAGCTCCCCACTATCATTACAGTTACAATGGCTTCACTTAGAGTGTAATAGAGAATATTTGATATAGAGCATATTTAATTAGGAGCATTGTAATATATTCAATTAATATGAGCATTATTCCTTTTTATATAAAAACATAAATAAAACATTAGCTTTCAAAGTGCTGTGGAAACTAAGTTTAAAATGTTGAAGGGAGGATGCTCACTATGTATGAAATGTGATGGTTTTAATGATTTTAGAAGCTTTTTGAGACAATATCTCAACACATTCTCACATATACAACTAAGGTTTCACCCCAAGAAGCCTGTTACATTCACACAGATATTTCATTTCTTACTACAGATCCTGTCCACTGGTGGCGCTATTTTGCCAAATACGCACAACCTCTCTGCTCTGAACTTTCACAGAATTGTGAAAGCAGCATCACCCCGGCTTCATAAATGCTGCTTTTCTCTGTTCTGGTGCTTCTGAACAAGGAATGAACAAACAGAAGCTCCTACAGAAACAGTGAGAACTTCACATTCTGCTGTAGTTGTAGGGTAGGGCAGGGTAGGGTAGAGCAGGGTAAGGTAGAGCAGGATAAGGTAAGGCAGGGTAGAGCAGGGTAAGGTAGAGCAGGGTAAGGTAGAGCAGGATAAGGTAGAGCAGGGTAGAGCAGGGTAAGGTAGAGCAGGGTAAGGTAGAGCAGGATAAGGTAGAGCAGGGTAGAGCAGGGTAAGGTAGAGCAGGGTAAGGTAGAGCAGGATAAGGTAGAGCAGGGCAGAGCAGGGTAGGGCAGGGTAGGGTAGAGCAGGGTAAGGTAGAGCAGGGTAAGGTAGAGCAGGGTAAGGTAGGGCAGTGCAGTGTAGGGTAGAGCAGGGTAAGGTAGGGCAGGGCAGTGTAGGGTAGAGCAGGGTAGGGTAGGGTATGGCAGGGTAGGGTACAGCAGGGCAGGGTAGAGCAGGGTAAGGTAGAGCAGGGTAAGGTAGAGCAGGATAAGGTAGAGCAGGGCAGAGCAGGGTAGGGCAGGGTAGGGTAGAGCAGGGTAAGGTAGAGCAGGGTAAGGTAGGGCAGTGCAGTGTAGGGTAGAGCAGGGTAAGGTAGGGCAGGGCAGTGTAGGGTAGAGCAGGGTAAGGTAGGGCAGGGCAGTGTAGGGTACAGCAGGGCAGGGTAGAGCAGGGTAAGGTAGAGCAGGGTAAGGTAGAGTAGGGTAAGGTAGAGCAGGGTAAGGTAGGGTAGAGCAGGGTAAGGTAGAGCAGGGTAAGGTAGAGCAGGGTAAGGTAGAGCAGGGTAAGGTAGGGTAGAGCAGGGTAAGGTAGGGCAGGGCAGTGTAGGGTAGAGCAGGGTAGGGTAGGGTATGGCAGGGTAGGGTACAGCAGGGCAGGGTAGAGCAGGGTAAGGTAGAGCAGGGTAAGGTAGAGCAGGATAAGGTAGAGCAGGGCAGAGCAGGGTAGGGCAGGGTAGGGTAGAGCAGGGTAAGGTAGAGCAGGGTAAGGTAGGGCAGTGCAGTGTAGGGTAGAGCAGGGTAAGGTAGGGCAGGGCAGTGTAGGGTAGAGCAGGGTAAGGTAGGGCAGGGCAGTGTAGGGTAGAGCAGGGTAGGGTAGGGTATGGCAGGGTAGGGTAGAGCAGGGCAGAGCAGGGTAGAGCAGGGTAAGGTAGGGCAGGGTAAGGTAGGGCAGTGCAGTGTAGGGTAGAGCAGGGTAAGGTAGGGCAGGGCAGTGTAGGGTAGAGCAGGGCAGAGCAGGGTAGAGCAGGGTAAGGTAGAGCAGGGCAGGGTAGAGCAGGGTAAGGTAGAGCAGGGTAAGGTAGAGCAGGATAAGGTAGAGCAGGGTAAGGTAGGGCAGGGTAAGGTAGGGCAGTGCAGTGTAGGGTAGAGCAGGGTAAGGTAGGGCAGGGCAGTGTAGGGTAGAGCAGGGTAGGGTAGGGTATGGCAGGGTAGGGTACAGCAGGGCAGGGTAGAGCAGGGTAAGGTAGGGCAGGGCAGTGTAGGGTAGAGCAGGGTAGGGTAGGGTATGGCAGGGTAGGGTACAGCAGGGCAGGGTAGAGCAGGGTAGGGTTGGGCAGGGTAGGGTAGGGTAGAGCAGGGTAGGGTACAGCAGGGCAGGGTAGGGTAGGGCTTGGTAGGATAGAGCAGGGTAGGGTTGGGCAGGGTAGGGTAGGGTAGAGCAGGGTAGGGTTGGGTAGGGTAGGGTAGGGTAGAGCAGGGTTGGGTAGAGCAGGGTAGGGTAGGGTAGAGCAGGGTTGGGTTGGGCAGGGTAGGGTAGAGCAGGGTTGGGTTGGGCAGGGTAGAGCAGGGTTGAGCAGGGTAGGGTTGGGTAGGGTAGGCTAGAGCAGGGTTGGGTTGGGCAGGGTAGGGTAGAGTAGGGTTGGGCAGGGTAGGGTAGAGCAGGGTAGAGCAGGGTAGGGTTGGGTAGGGTAGGCTAGAGCAGGGTTGGGTAGAGCAGGGTAGGGTAGAGCAGGGTTGGGTTGGGCAGGGTAGGGTAGGGTAGAGCAGGGTAGAGCAGAGTAGGGTTGGGTAGGGTAGAGCAGGGTAAGGTACGGCAGGGCAGGGTAGGGTAGGGTAGAGCAGGGTTGGGTCGGGTAGGGTAGAGTTGGGCAGGGTAGGGTAGGGTAGAGCAGGGTAGAGCAGAGTAGGGTTGGGTAGGGTAGGGTAGAGCAGGGTAGGGTATGGCAGGGCAGGGTAGGGTAGGGTAGAGCAGGGTTGGGTAGGGTAGGGTACGGCAGGGCAGGGTAGGGTAGGGTAGAGCAGGGTTGGGTAGGGTAGGGTAGGGTAGGGTAGAGCAGGGTAGGGTAGGGTAGAGTTGGGCAGGGTAGGGTAGGGTAGAGCAGGGTAGGGTAGAGTTGGGCAGGGTAGGGTAGGGTAGGGTAAAAAAGCATTTCACTGCAAGTTATACTGTGTATTACTATGTATGTGACAAATAAAATTTGAATTTGAATTTGGGTAGGGTAGGTTTAGGTACAAGTTAAATTTAGTTTGGGCTATGTTTAGGATTAGGTGTAGTAGGTTTCGTTCAGGTTTAAGTTTATGTTTGAATTTGGGTTTAAGCCCAGGTTTAGGTTCAGGTTTAGGTTTAAGTGTATGTATAGGTTAAGGTGTAGTATATTTAGGTTCAGGTTCAGGTAGTAAAAGGTGACTGGTAGCTTTGTAGGATCCTCTGTTCTGGGTTTGGATGCTGTGGGTCTGGGTTGTCAGTAATTGGAGCAGATGTTGGAGGGTTGATCTATATTTAGTCACATGGTACAAATCCTGAAAAGCTCTTTTAGTCTCATACTGATACTAATTCCTCTTCACACCAGGCTGTTTGAACCCCTGTTCAGTCTGTGTTTGTGGAAAAGGGCATATTCTTGTGTAAGTACAGTGCAGAACACAGAGCATTAGACTGGTAAACACCAGCACTGACTGTCTGCAGCTGACGCCTGTCCATGTTTCTTTCTCATATGGCTCGAGTCCAAGTCATTGGGATTCACAACAAAATCGAAGTACAATTCTAATTTGATTTTGGCCACACCTCTGCTCTACAGTGTATAAATGTACACCCACAGCATTTAGTGGATCAGTGAGGCTGGAGGAGCTCAGAACACGAGCAGATCCACATCACGCTGCAGCGGTGAGCTGCTGATTCACGAGCAGTGATTAAGAACATATACAGATACAGTCTCTGAGACAGCTGAAAGCCCTCTCTCACAGAAGCTGAACCAAGTCCGAGTTCTTCGTCCCTCTTGTGAGCCACTCAGTGTAGATGAATGTGTTCAGTGGAGAAGGCCCTCGCTGCACCGCGGCTCGGCGTGTGAAGCAGGAAGATTATTAGGAATAGTTCATGAGCGAGAGCGGCGAGAGGAGGCCTTTGAAGTAAAAAAAGAGAAATTGATTGTATGAGACCTTTGCACGACCCGGGAATTAAATTAATACATCCTTCCTTGGCGGACGGTAGCGCTGTAGTACACGATTAAAGAAAATTTTCAATTTCAAAGACTCCAACCCGACGCTATGTTGATCATTTTATAGACGTGGCTTACAGGCAGCACACGCACATTTCCCAAATAGGACAATAAAAGAAATAGCTGTCAATTCCCTGCAACGTCTCCATTAAGTGGGGATTGGCTCTATTAGAGGACATTAGGCATATTCTCCTCTCCGAGGCCGAGCAGATGACTCATTTTCAGCCACTTCCATTCCCACCACGCCGGGTTTACAGGCGAAAAGGAGATAACACTCAATCCCTAGCTAATAGCCACCTCTGGCCCTTTCCTCTAGCCTACAATGAGGAACAATGCTCCATCCTCATCTGCTGGGTAAATACAATAGCGCTGAGAGGCTGTTATGGTATTTTTTCAGTAATAATCTTTTCCTGCTATTCTGGAGCTAAAGGTTAATTGAATAATGATTTTTTTGTTGTAAAGCAGTGGCTTTCCATTATTCCACCAGCGAGACTCACAATGCACAGACAATATTTGCATTAATGTGATGCGCCGGTGTGACAGCGGTGCGGCGTGTTTTATCTCCAGGTGCTTTAAAGTCCAATCAGAAATGGCATGTTCAGCTACTGCGTGTTTAAACAATAACACTTCCATTAACCCCTAAATGGCTACAGACATCATCTTACCGAATTCACAGCTCCAATTCGAGCTCCATTAGATTCAGTTAGAGTATTTGTTAGTGATCTGACCAGACGATTCGTACCACCCCTGGGTAGCTGAGGTTGAAATGCCATAGTCTGAACATTCATGCTTTATCATTTATCAGTCATTATCTACTAATTTATGCCCGCTTTTAACCCCTTCCAACACCCAAATCCAACTCCATTCCATCTGTAACTCTTCCTTTAACCCCGTAACACTCCAAGGTTTATCACACACTAAGGTGTAATTCTCAGAAGCTACAGGGACTTCTGTACAAACTAGTGGAGCCATTCTTTGGTCACAGAAGTTTGTAATAACACGTTCGGCCCGCTGGACACAATAGGGGGGTTTAAGGGATTAACTGTAAAATCTACAGTTAGAGTTTAAAGGGTTACAGGTGTAGATTAGATGGTTTAGCTCATGTTTAAGGGGTTAAAATCTAACTCTAATGATTTAAACTGTAATAATAATGCTTTCAACTCTAAAAGTAACCCTCTGAACTCTAACCATCCACCCACCCACCCATCCATCCATCCACTTATCCATCCATCCACCCATCCATCCATCCACTTATCCATCCACCCATACACCCATCCATCCATCTATCCACCCATCCATCCACCCATCCATCCATCCATCCATCCACTTATCCATCCACCCATGCACCCATCCATCCATCTATCCACCCATCATGTTCTGAGCAAACGTCCATAAATCTGTGTGGTGAGGACCAGACTCTTTGATAGTAAAGAGCCACATTGATGTTCTTGAAGTGTGGAAGGGCCTCTAAACTCACACCTGATCACACCTGCCATCCGCCTGCACCGGACTTCAATTACCCCTTCCCATGAACTCCTTGTGGATCACTCACTTTCCTCAGCAAAGATATTTAACATTGGATCATTTTGGTCATTAAATCAATATAAACTATAGTGATTTTGCTTCATTTGTTTAATTGGATTCCCTTTGGCTTGTTAGAGAACTTAGATGAAGGTCTGATTCCGTTTCAGGTCAAATGTAAATGTGCACTAATGTCTAATGAACTAATATTGACCCTCCTGCCGACTGCTGGCGGTTTATTAATACATTAGTATGAGAGTGGGACACTGTAGCGTCCAGCCAGCAGGGAACGCTGTAACTCACTCTTACAGCCTACATCACTTACCTAATGAGGCTGCATTAACCAAACATCAGGTAAAGCTGGCAGGCCGCTGTATTTCATTGGGTTTCACTCAGTTGAGAAACTGACCGAATATGAGAGCAATTTAAACCCCTCTCCAGTTGCCAACGGCAACAGACTAAACCTAAATGCAGTCATTTGAACTCACAGATCTCATTTGAATGATACAGGGCTTTCGTTGCAATTCAAAAACCTTATATCTCCAAAATAACTTTACAGGAGAAGAAAAAAAAATTCTTAACTTTCAGTGGAAGTCAGCCTAATCAATCAGAAGTTCTGGACTAGTTTTGTGACCCTAATTCAACACATTCACTTCCATTAACACAAACATCTAATGTCCAATCAGTTTTACCTGTTAATTCTCCAAAAGAACTCATTTTTTTACAGTAAAGAATCTTATTCTCAGTATTTTCAGCATCTCCTGTCCTCTATTTGTATCTTCAGGTTTATTAATGATTCCTCTGTTTCTATCCTCCCATCTTGTTGTTGGTCATCATCTTCCCCCTTTACCTTTAACTCTTCCAACTATGTGTTCTTCTTTATTTGCTTTTAATAAAGTGTCAACTTTATTAGACTAGACAAGCTGTGTGTGTGCATGTGCACATCTGTGTCAGCAATGGGTGCAGCTTAAAGTGGCTGATTGCATGCATTCATTAGAAGGGGTGTCCACAAACATTTGGACATATATTGTATTTCTGGACTCATGTAAAGCTGCTTTGTGAAACATGAGGTTGTAATAAAGCTGTACTAATGAATTTGGCTAGGCTTTATGTGTAGCACATTTACACTCTTTTGTACTGGCCTTAAAGTCTGAGTTTCTAAATGTGGATGAACAGAGAAATCTGTTATAAAACCGATCCGCTGCTGCGATTGTTGGGTTTTGCGAAGCTGAGAGTTGGTCAGGACCTCTGTTCTAGTTAAGCGTGCTTCTCCAGGGCTTTCAAATCCAGATTTTCAATGTTTATTTTATGTGTATGGCGCTGACTGCGAGTAATCTCCGAGTTAAACGTTGGGGTGGGCTTCGTTGGCTCTGTTTCAGCCACTGTTTCTCTCAGCAGTGCCGTCGGTAATATCAGCAATAACAGTGCCAACTTTCCGGAGGTCCAGATATCGGGATGGTGGAAAATAGAGACACCCTGAAAGCTTATTTGCACAGAAGTCTTCTTCTCGCACTGTCAGGAACAGCACTGTCATGGAAGCCATCCATAAACATAAGCTGCCTTGTTCCAAGCGAGAGTCGCTTTTATTGTACATGCGGAGAGTTCCTGCGGCGGCTGTCACTGCCTCGGCCAAATCCCACTGAAAGGCACGGTGGTCAGATCCGTACGGTTCTGCCTTTGACAAGCCGCTGCGGTTCCTCCGGTGCTGAGTGCTGACCCTGGAGCCATTCACCATTTTCTCAAAAGCGATCCGGCTGAAGGAGAGCAAACCGAGACCTGCAGGCCGTCTTCATTCCAGAGCCTGGCTGCTTTAATCTGTGATAGTGTTCAGACTGCAGAACCCGGCCGCACTCATAGCTCTCTCTCGCTCTCGCTCTCACATCCCGACTCAATGTTCTGTGAAGATTCTGTCAACTCCAGTCAGTGGCACGTTTGTTAATGAGGCTCAGTGTGACTTAAGGCGAAAAATAAAAAATGAGAGAGAGAGAGAGAGAGAGGAACCCGGGCGGTCCTCTCCACGTCTGGGGCTTTTGCGGTGGCTCTTTAATTAAACACGGCCTGCAGGATTAGCCTGAAGTCCAGCAGCCGAGCCTTTGTGTCCTTGAAGCTATCAGGCTAAACAAAGCACATTTCAGCAACTCACATTTTCTTAATTGTGCACAAAGCGCTTTCACAACAGCAGTGTGTGTGTTTTATATAGAGGTGTGTGAATCAGTTCAATTAGAGAGATTCACCCAGAGGGTTAATGAAGCTACATTGTTTTAATTAAACAGGTTATTTATGGAGGGGGGGTGTGTGGGGGGGCATTCTGAATTAAATGTAATCAGACAGCGTCTCTAAATGAGTGCTTTAAGGTTGGAGGTCAGAGGTGCGAGTGGCGGTTCACACAGAACTGGATAGAACTGGAGTTAATTGAGTTAACGAGATGCTTTACAGGGTTTAGAAGAAAGGTTTAACAGAAGCAGTGTTAGTTAGTCCACCAACATGAGCAACGGTCAGCTTTCTGCAGATCTCCTGATTCTCCTGTTTTGAAAGTAGATCAGATCAGCAGCTCCATGAAGCCCACCCAGGCCATGCACCGCCCTCGGGGCAGCAGATCTCGGCTGGGGTGCCAATAAATACATAAACACATCCATTTCAAAGACAGCTTATAACTTCAGCACTGTGCATGTTCTAAAGTCACACAGACAGTTTAAAATGCTACTAAAGACTGAACGCTAAATGCTAACTTTAGCTTTAGGCCACACCCACTTCCAGTTAAAATCCGAATACAGATATTTTGAACTCTAAACACAGAGTCACATACAAATAATGACATCATGTCGCACCTCTATCCTCTAAGTAGCAGGTCATTTTATTGTGTGGCACACAAACATGAGTCTTATATAAAATGTACTTTTACTTGTACTGTTATCTAGAACCGAAATCAATTCTGGGCTGTTAAAAAGAAGCTTTTCCACTTTCCTGCTTAAACCATGTGACTTTGTTTAGTGTGAGGTTGTTTGTACTGACCACCTTACTACTACTGCATGTAATCCACCAGTTTACTATGTTCTTTTACAATTCATGTCTAGAACCTCTAGACCTCTTTTTAATGTCATTTAGCCTGCCTTGAACTCTTTTGAACAACCATCATGTTACCCATAACATGACCTTGTACTCTCTCATAAAAGTGTTTCTTTAAGGATTCTTTAGTAAAAACAGAGGTTCTATGTACAATCATGACAATTATAGATCCACGTGTGTGCTGAAATGATTATTTGTTTGGATAAAAAGCTTTTTTTCAGAAACATTACAGTTAAGTTTTTGCATATGATTCTTAATTGAGCCTTCAAAGTACAAACCACAGTCAGTGTAAAAAAGGTCCTAAATAGCACCCTAAAAACCATTTTGTTTGGCTTGGGTTGTAACTGGCTTTTTAACTCATATCTGGTTAAAACCTAGAACACAAGAAACTGCAAAAGAAAGCTGAACCATTTTCCTCCAATTTCTCTCCAGTTTAGTCATCTCCAGTGAACCTGAATTTTCTGCATTGAAGGACGGCACTTTTTTAGGGGGTAAAACACACATTTAACTACAAACTTACAAAAACAAGCAACTAAAAAAAACACTGGTACACGTTTAGCAGTACTAATGTTAAAGGTGTCTTGCCTGCCCGTGTTGCCATGTCTGCCTTTGTTTGGTTTTTGGCTAGGGCAGACAAGACACAAACAGAGCCATGTGCTTGAGAGATGTGTCTTGTCTGCCCTAGCCACGCCTGTCCATTAGTGCTTCCACCAGTGTCTTCTTTGTAGCCACGCCCCCTTGTTAGTCCCAGGTGTTCCTTGTGAGTCTCCTGTTAGTGTCTGTATAAGTTCCCCTTTGTTTTAGTCGTCCCTTGTCTGGTCTTGTGCGTGTAGGTGTGCAAATGTTCCTGTGTTTGTGTGCCAGTTCACGGTTTGTTGATTTTGCCTGTTTATGGGATTTTGGTGTTTATTTTGGCTAAACATTGTGCTTGTTTGGTTTCTGTTTTCTTGGAGTAAAACATTATCCAGTGAGTACGCCCGCCTCTGCCTCGTGGCAAACCGTGACAAAGGAGATTAAATGAAACTAAATTCTCCAGATGTTTAAACAGTTAAGATGTAAGCTAACTCATTTAGAATGAGATGAGCTACTAGAGAACCTTACTATCAAACAGCTGCTAGTCAGAACTGTGGTGGTGAACGGAACCCTCACTATCTAGAAGTCTAAGTCTTCCTCTGAGCCCCATAAAGAAGCTCCACCACATCAAACCGCCGCAAACACACCACCACTGGAGCTCAGCACGCTTGGAGGAGATTCCAACTCCTGATCTGGAATTACTATTAGAACCACCCGCTTCCATCCTGCTCCCATTTCCAACCGTAATCCTAACCCTAATCCCAATGCTACTGAGAACCAGCGGCCTCTCTCTCGCCAGCTAATCGGTTCATAATTGAGGTGTTGTTAGATCTTCAGATGAAGCTCCAAATGAAGTGGCCCAATTTAAAAGCTCATTTCCAGAGAATCCATCATCACCGAGAAACCCACCTGACGAAGCTCTCATTATAGATGGATTTCTTGTTGGAGGAACCACGGCCGCTTCAGACGGGCCTGTTACGGGGTGGTGGAGAGGGCGGGGGCCGAGTGGGCTGCTCTGTGCATGTCAATGAGAGAACAGCTCACCCAAAAAAGTCCTGCTAAATTACTAGGAGACACTGGCAGCTGGAGAAAAGGTAATTTCCTCTCCAAATTGAACTTTTCGCTTGAAAGAAAACACGGCGAGCGGTTCTGTTCGTGCCGGAGAGCTCCTCGCCATGGAAATCGGAGCAACTGACCGAGACCTTTAATGTCAAAGATCATTGGTTGAAGGACATTATTCTGCTTGACCAAGATTTGATGAGCTACTTCAGGCTGAAAGCGGCTCATTTCACGCCGCTAAAACCCCTTTCGCACGCCAGTGTCGGCGGCCCCCGAACGTTAATATTCACAGTGAGTTTCACATAATCATGGGCAATTATACACGGCTGGCATTTTATCACTCCAATGACATCAAAAGTGTTTTATTAAATCTCGACTAATGCGATATAGACGCTGTTTCTTAAGGCAATTAAATCTGCGCCTTTTGCGTCGTTTCTGATCAAAACCTTTCTGGACCTGTTATTAAACTGTCAGCTGTTTTGCACACAGCCTGTGACGGGTGTTTTACGGCACCTACGTTCGTCTCCTGTTTGATGCATAATCACTTTATCACACATGAGGCGCTGTTGATGGAGGCCTTTGCGACAGGGTGGAGGTTGCAGATGCAGAAAACACGGGTTTTATGCTTTGATTCATGTAGCGACGCTGGGAGATTTCCACCATATCTGTGTCCAGAGGCTTTTTGATCAGAGAGATGAGCTTCTTTCAACTGACCTGAATAACCGGAACCTTCTGCATTGAAGGACGATGCTTTTTTAGGGTCAAAATATACATTTAACTACAGACTAACAGACAAACAGGCCTTAAAAGAGGCCGCAACACTGGCACACGTACAACAGTACTAACATTGAAGGAGATTTTCCAGAATTCTCCACATATTTAAACAGTTAAGATGTAAACAATCTCATTTAGAGTGACTTACTTATTTAGAAACTTACTGACCACCTTGTATCAGAGCTGAAGTTCTACAGTGGAGGTTCTAGATAACCCAGTCAGAGCTGGAGTTCTACAGTGGAGGTTCTAGATAACCCAGTCAGAGCTGTGGTTCTACAGTGGAGGTGAAGGGAAGCAGACGTCTGAAGCTCTAATAAAAGCTCCTCACAGAAAGTTCTTCACCTAATGGTGATGAAGACGCTGCCTGATGCCTGAGACACTGTTCTACCAGAGTTCTGAGAAGAGTTCAGCTCTAGAACCTGCTTTTAGAACCAGATCATTAAAATGGTGGAGGGATACATACTGCAGGGTGTAGTGCAGCTACAGAAAGTAGTCCCTAAAGAGAACTGCATTAGTTCAGATTCTCTATTCACTATTTTACCTTCATCATCTTCATCATCATCATCATCACCATTCCATATAAAACTCAGAAGACTCGTGTAGCTGCACTGGTGGGTTTGGATAGGAGATAAATTATGGGCTGTATCTGTGTTGTTGTCATGGTGACCAACGCCTGGATTCATTCACCACCGCTGTACAGAGATCAGAGTGGGTCAGTTTCTCTACAGTGAAGCTCAGTTTACATGAATTAGGTTCACATTAACGTGAATTAAAGGCTGTACTGTAACGGTAGTGACGGATTCTGTATTCTTGTTTCCTGCAGGCCCATAACGTTGCCCATAATCTCATGGTCCTGATACTCAGCTGAGACGCTGGATTGTTTGTTTGGTTCTAATAAGATCACAGATGTCTCCTGGGAACATCACGTCTCATAAGCCATGCTCACACCAGCTTAGCAACAAGACAGAGATTTGGGATGATTCTCAGAGTGCCAGAGTGCTTTTCTACAGGATAAGCGACTCCCGTTGTTAGCCTGAAGTTAATAAAGCTCAGAGAGATGAAGACCTGAGGGGTGAAGATGTTCAGAAAGTGCTCTTGAATGTGCAGAGTGGACACTGAGTGGACACTGAGAGGGTGAGGAGGTAAAGCACTGGGCTGATGTGAACAGGATGAGTGATAGTTGGTATGTGAGGGTAGTTTATCATAATGCAGAGATGGGAGTGATTTATACATCATATTATCAAAGCTGAAGCACAGAGAGCAGAACAGACTGGAAGCAGATGGTGAACATTCATTCTTATTGGAGGATATTACCAGAGGAGTAGCCTAAGCCTCCTAGCTCTCCTAACCCTCCTAACCCCATCCTGCAGAGAAATAAAGACAGCAGTAAAAGTTCAGGTGTCTTTCCTGCAGTGGAGCTTCTGAGTCCACCCAGCTTCTCTCAGCACAGGAGCTGAAGTGTGTTAGGCCCTGTATGATGTTCTCTCTATACTAAAGTGATAAAGTCTGAAGAAGTGTGACCAACCACAGTGCATGCAAATGAGTTCTTTCTTCCAGTTAGTAACTGTCTAGAATAGTCATGGTCAACTTGTCATTTGCTAGACATCAGGATGTTCACTTATGGAAAAGCTTGTAGTGAGCCGCAGATCATTACTCTACAGCAGGACAGCACCAATATATATACTAAATATTTACTATATATATCTAACTATATATTAAAATACAGAACTAAACATACTCAACAAACTAAATATATATGTATACTAAATTTACACAAATATATAAAACATATACTGAATATGCAAAGCTAAAATGACTAAATATACAGAACTAAATATACAGAACTCAATATACAAAAGATACAGAACTAAATATATAGAAATAAATATACTAAATATACAGAACTAAATATACAAAAGATACAGAACTAAATATATAGAAATAAATATACTAAATATACAGAACTAAGTATACAGAACTAAATATACTACATATACAGAACCAAATATTTTGAACTAAATATACTAAATATACAGAACTAAATATATAGAAATAAATATACTAAATATACAGAACCAAATATACAGAACTAAATATACGAAATATACAGAACTAAATATACTAAATATACAGAACTAAATATATAGAAATAAATATACTAAATATACAGAACTAAATATACAGAACTAAATATACAGAACTAAATATACTAAATATACAAAACTAAATATATAGAAATAAATATACAGAACTAAATATATAGAAATAAATATACTAAATATACAGAACTAAATATATAGAAATAAATATACTAAATATACAGAACTAAATATACAGAACTAAATATACTAAATATACAGAACTAAATATATTAAATATACAGAACTAAATATATTAAATATACAGAACTAAATTGAACTAAATAAAAGAGTTATTTTGAGAGAATAACCACGCCCCTCAAGCCCCTTAGTTAACCCCACTTCTCAGCCTGACTCAAACAACCGTAGCCCCCACCTCCACCCCACCTCCTCCTGTTTTTCCATCACTTACCTCACCTACAGGTGTCCAGCTTCACACGCAGACCACAGAAAAGCCGACCTTGACCTCAAGCCAAATATATTCTCCATCTCAGAGCGTGGTCCGCGGCCCGCACTAGCATAAAGGTTCTACAGACGTGTGAGGACTGTCACTGCTTCAGTGCCTGTTTAAAGAGTGCAGTGTGGTCCAGTCACAGCAGAATCAACAGCATGCGATCAGAGCAGTTCAGAGGCATACATACAGTCGTGAAAAAATTAGGACACCCTAAGAAAAGCTTTTTTAATATATGTAAACATATGGACATTTGATCTTCACCTGAGCAATAGTGGGAGATGAAGGTAATCTAATTAAACTAACAGCTGAAGAAATGTTTTTATGATTTGTAAAAATAAAAATACTATTTTCCTGTGAAGAAGTTAGAGCACCCCAACATTTATTACAACATCAAATGCCTACAATCCCAATCAGGTGCAGATTAGCTGCCTTTCTGCAGTAGCTCTGGATAGATCTCCATCACTGGATCCACTAGGAGTTCTTCACTGTATCAGAGGAGCTTGAGGGAAATGTCAGGCCTTCTGTCTAAAAGCTGAAGCTGAACCATCTGGTGGGCAGTGGTGGCTCAGCGGTTAGAGCGCCGGGATATCGATAACAGGGTTGTGGGTTCGATTCCCGGGCTCGGCAAGTTGCCACTGTTGGGCCCTTGAGCAAGGCCCTTTACCCTCTCTGCTCCCCGGGCGCTGGAGTTGGCTGCCCACCGCTGTGTGTGTGTGTGTACTCGCTGCCCCTAACACGTGTGTGTGTGAGTGTGTGTTCACTACCAGATGGGTTAAATGCGGAGGACACGTTTCGCTGTACAGTGACAAATACGTGCACCTTTAGTTTAGAACCCTTTGCCTTGAAACCTGAGTTTTGTCCATTTCTTTGTTTGTTATTAATAGCTGTGTGTTTTACAGTCAGACCCCTCCTCTCTGCCTGACTACCTTTCAGGTAAAGGTGAGGGAAATGATGTCTGTTAGATTTAACTGAACTAATGGCTTCCACATCTGCACAGGGGGACACTGATGCTGTGCTAGGCTCCTGCTGCCAGGCTGCTCAGCATTCAGCCGAGAGTTCAGGGGCTTTAAACTGTGTTAAGAAAAGGTAGGAATCGTGCAGCTGAAGGTCAGGTTTTTACGCTCGCTACAGACAGAATGTAACACAAATTAAAGCTGGGCCTTAAAGTTTATAGCCCAGAGTACATCTGCTCCTCGCTGCTCCTCACCACCAGCCTCCGAGACCTGCCTGCATTTTATAATAATGATTGTAAAATTATCCTGGGACTCGTTTTACCCAGTAATAAAACCCTGCTCCCGCAGAATAGAAACGTTAATTAAGCTTTTAATTTAACAACCTGACAGATCTGTGTAGCATCTCAGCAGAGTCACCGCATCCCTCTGACCTTCAGAACCAAAACACAAACAAAAGCACTGACCCCGCCCACTCCTGACAGCCACCCAATCAGAATCTCCAACTCGTAAACACAGAAACTTGAACCAGGTAAAGTCCACAGCACAGCCCATGGGTTCTATGTTTGTGGACATGTCTTCTACTAAATGCATTCAGCTACTTTAAGCTGCACCCATCGCTGACACAGATGTGCAAATGCACACACACAGCTTGTCTAGTCCCTGTAGAGAAGTACTGCCAATAGAATAGGACTAAGGTGGTGATAATCAAACAACCTCTCTGTACTCTACTGTAGTACTCCACTGAAGTAATGTAGTACTATACTGTAGTACTGTAATGTAGTACTATATTGAAGTACCTTACTGTAGTACTCTACTGAAGTACTCTACTGTAGTACTCTACTGAAGTACTGTAATGTAGTACTATACTGAAGTACTTTACTCTAGAACTTTACTGTAGTACTCTACTGAAGTACTCTACTGTAGTACTGTACTGTAGTACTCTACTGAAGTACTCTACTGAAGTACTGTAATGTAGTACTATACTGAAGTACTCTACTGAAGTACTGTAATGTAGTACTATACTGAAGTACTTTACTCTAGAACTTTACTGTAGTACTCTACTGAAGTACTCTACTGAAGTACTGTACTGTAGTGGTGGATTTTGCTTTAATGCCACATCGGCTTCACAGCTTCTTAAAACAGAGAAACTGAAACACGCTGCTGCCTTTCAGCTGGTTTTGGTAAGACTTGTTTTGTGTGTGTGTGTGTGTATGTGTGTGTGTGTGTGTGTGTGTTGATAGAGAGTGATAATGATGTCCCAGAAATAGAAAGAAGATGCTAAATGGTGGAATGTGATGTGAGCGGGATGAGTCAGGGTGCTGATGAATGGTAAACGGTGATGAGAATAGTACAGAGTCCTCCGATTAGTGCTGAGCTGCCTTTGTTTGCGTGTTGGTAGCCAGGCATTTGTTTATGCCTGCATTCTCTCGGCAGGGCAAGCAGTGCAGTACGTGGGTGTTCATAAAGACGCGCTCCATAAGTCTCCAGGCGAGATGCGCTCCAAAGAGATACGCCATGCCAAGCTCACAAAATGCTGCAATTTGGCATTTTATATAACAAGAGATTTATGTAAATGATACTTGTGTCATTTTTATGTAACAAGAAATAAATATGTAGATTTGTTCCTCCTTAACCCCTTAAACGCTGGACTGATCATTCAGTTATTAATCTTAAAATGATTCCATATCCACTATGAACTGTTTCCATATCCAATATGAAGGATTCAGTAGCTACTATGGAATATATTATATCTGCTATGAATTATTTCTTTATCTGCTCTCAAATATCCTGCATCCACTAGGAAGTATTCTGTACTCACTGTGGAGTATTTAGTATCTACTATGAATTATTCAGAATCCACTATGAATTTTTTGTATCTACTATAAATGATTCAGTATCTACTATGGAATATTCTATATCCGCTATGAATTATTCAGAACCCAATATAAATGATTCAGTATCTATATCTATGGTAATATCTATAGTATTCTATATCCGCTATGAATTATTCTGTATTCACTGTGGAGTATTTAATATGTACTATAAATTATTCAGTATCCTCTATGAATTATTCATATATAGCAGATATTATACAGTACCTACTATGACTATGATAAAGTATGCAGTATAAATGATTGAATATCTATCATGAAATATTCAGTATGTGCTATGTAATTTTTATTATTTGCTATGAATTATTCAGTATCCACTACAAAGTTTTCAGCTTCCATAATAAATATTCTGTATCTGCTAGAGGTTATTGTGTATTGAATTATTTATCTACTGTGAATAATTTAATATCTGCTCTGATGTTTTCAGTATCTATTTTAAAATAATTTAATCTATTATATTTATTTTAGCCTGCACTTTAAATTACTCAGCACCTAATATGAATTTATTTAGTATCTACTAATTATTATTTAGTATCCACTATAAATGATTCAGTATCTATTATAAATGATTCAGTGTCCTCTGTGAATGTAAGTATTCATGAATGATTCAGTACCTACTATAAAATGTTCAGAATCTATTACTAATTATTCAGTATGCAGTATGAATATATACTTATTAATTAGTTTATCGGTCATCTTTGTCTTTTCTGCTTTCACCTGAACGTCTCTTTATTTCTCTAAATCATCACACACTCTCCTCAAAGCGTGTGGAGGTGTTCAGTGATCTCTGATACACTTCATTATGTGGTTCCTGACACACTGTTATCTAGAACATGGAGTAAAGTATGGAACAGTAGCAGCATCAGCCTGAAACCTTTCCTTCTGTCCACGTTAGCCTGGTCACTCCAGTGTAACATCGGGAGTGAGGTGGAAAGCCGGGTGATTTTCATCTACTCCTTTAAGAAATCGGAGCCAGGCGGCCGACCTGCAGTTGGCCCGGTCCAGGGGAAGCTGCTACTGAGCCATGTTTGTTTCTGCGTGTCCAGAGCAGCAGGGCGGACAGCAGGAAGGACATGTTTGCGGCCGGTGGAGGGAGGGGGACAGATCCGTTCCAGGGACATGCAGAAACACCGGGGGGCGCTGGTCTGGGGTTATGACTCACACACTATGAGTAATACTACAAAGAGTGGTGGAGTCTCTGTGTGAATCACACACACTCCCTTAGACGAGGCTCAGTGACACCACCTTCCGATCCTAGCGCAGGGAGAACCGCTACAGTCTTAATGACACACAAAGCTGGAGGTCCCGTCTCTGAATGGCTGCAGGAATGTAGCATTAGCATGTGAGCTAATGTACGCCGCACAGCCTGCGATGCTGTGTCTGTTCTCTTAAAGCCATAGTTCAGCCACACATCTCATTTACACGGTTCCCCTCCTCATCACACATGCAGTCACTCACCAGGGACATGTTTTGGGGTCTGGCTAATGTGGCTAACAAGTAATGGAAGCTTATGCATTACAGTTAGCATGCATAGCCTAGCAAATGCTAAGTCTAGCATATTTTTCAGTGGTGCTTCAAACCCAAAATCCAAATATTTTGAGCAGGAACAGATAATGGCATTGGGTTACACCTCGAGTACAGACGCATCAGTACAGCTCATACTGTCCTCAGCTCACGTTCTAGATAACAGTGGGTCCCACAGTGCAAGCCTATAGGAGGTTAAGAGTGTGTGATGGTTTAGGCAAAATGACGAGGCCTTCAGGAGAACACAAGTTAGCAAGTCATACTGGATACTGAGTCATTCATAGTGCATGCTAAATAATTCATAGTGGATACTGAATAATAAACAAAGATATCAAATCATTTATTGTAGATAATTAATTCATAGTGCATGTTGAGTAATACATACTGGATGCTTAATGATTCATAGTGGATACTGAATAATGCATGCTGGATGCTAAATAATTCATACTGGATACTGAATGATTCATAGTAGCTACTAAATAATTAAAAATATATGAAATCATTCATTGTGGATAATTAATTATTTATACTGCATGTTGAGTAATACATACTGGATGCTGAATAATTCATAGTGGATACTAAATAATTGATAGTAGATGCTGAATGATTCATAGTGGATACTAAATAGTTGATAGTAGATGCTGAATAATTCATAGTAGATACTAAATAATTTATAGTAGATATTGAATAATGCATAGTGGACACTTAATAATTCATAGTGAATACTGAAAAAGTAATAGTAAATGTTGAAGAATTCATACTGGATGCTGAATAATTTATAGTTGATACTGAATCATTCAAAAAAAGATATTAAATAATTTGTAGTGGATACATAATAATTGACAGTGGATACTGAGTAATTCATACTGGATACTGAATAACTGAAAGTAGATATTGAATAATTCACAGTGGATACCTAGAAATGAATAGTAAATACTGAAGAATTAATTTGGGATATTGCATAATTATAATAGTAGATGCTGAAAAATTGATAGTGAATACTGAATAATAGGAGAGCGTGTGACGATCGGGCCTGCAGTTAGCACTGCGCTAGTTTGCATACTGTAATAAACTGTTAGCTGCGTTACCCTCAGCCACAAACATGTGTTGGCTGTTTGACTGCATGTGAGGTAAAGAGGGTGGCTGAACTATCGCTTTAGGGGAAAGAGCTGCTCCGTGAAGCGAGGAAATTGAAAAGTGATATCGGCATTGAGCTGGTCTGGTAAATCTGGCGTGTACGTGTCGTTTCATCATGTCAAAGCCGATAGTGCCGAGAGAATGGTCGCCTCGCTCTCCGGAGGAAAGATGTAGTATTCAGCTCTGTTCTGCTGCTGCTTTAACCCCATTCAGACACCTCAGTGTTCATGTGCAGCAAAGTCAACATCCCCAGACACCAGTGACACCAGCACGCGACTCATTTCTCTATTTTATTAGATATTACTCCAACATCATTCATTTGGCAAAGTGGCGTAAAAAACATAGTTGCTTTGTCTTATCTAAATATTTTCATACATACTAGGTACCTTGCACGATTAAAAACAGGAACGTATTTACATGTACATTAAATATTACATGAATTATAAAGCTTATTTAGTTTTTTACAACATGTACATAGTCTTAAGCAATTGGATTTTTAACTGCTGAAAAAAATACATTGTGCATATACACAATTTTCAGTACAGTTGGGATCGCACACATGGTGTTGAATGAGAGAGGAGCCTGCTGGGTCTCTAACAGTACACTTACACAGTCACACTTTACTAAGAGAATGATTTCCAAAGCCCCCAGGACCCGGGGAGAGGGGAAAAAAAGGAAAAGAAAAGGAGCAGACGAGCTAAAATCACTTTTCCTAAATGGGAAATTAACGGATAGATCTTTTTCTGCTTCTCTTTTTTTCTTTATTTAACACTACCTTTACTGAGGCTACCCGACAGAATCTCTGCACTTAACATCTCTGAATAAATCTGGCTTTTTTATTAGTTCTTCAATCAATTTGGCCCTTAAAGTGATTCCAGATCGCAGTATAATAGGGTCATTATCTTCCTCAGGAGGAAAGGAAAGGCATCGACTGGAAAGGAATGAATTACATCAGCTCTGACGACTTTAATTCATGTTAGGCTCCATAATGCCCAAACTGCCCTGCTCTCCAATCAGCCTGCGTTTGCTTACATGAGCTGTATATAGAACTAACTACCTAACATCAGTAGCGGAGCTGCCACTAAACTGGCTATTAAGCTCCTCGACTAACTCTTCTGACTATTCCGGCGGCCTGGGCGAGCGAAGGAATCAGAAATATTTTGGATCTGATGCAAGACGGAGAAACATGATCCGTTAATGCAATATGCACTAGAAGAAAAAAATAAAAAGAAGAAAAACATGGGCTCTTATCTCTGATATCCCAGTGGTTATTATTACGGCTCTGCACACTACGTAAATATTCTTGATACGACATGGAAGATACAGAGCGACGGGAGCTCACTCGCTTGTATCGTTTTGTTGTACTGCATCAGTGGGTTCATTCTGAAGCTGGGATGGCTGATATCCAGCCCTGGAGAGGTATAAATCATTCAGAGACAGAGCTGCAGTTAATACATCAATGAAATTCGGGTACGGGATGCTATCCTGGCCTTTACAGTGAGGCTGAAGGAGACAAAAGAGATGGCGCTCGATGGTTATGCACATTAAGAACGCGGCCATGGCGATGGTAATGTCCACGTAAGTCTGGTTCCTTTTAATTTGCCACGTCTGGATGAATCTCTAAGGTCCGGACTCCGACGTCCTACATACAGAAAGTCTTCAGAATCAGAGCCAAAGCGATCACATGTGTTTTTCACGCTTCATCGTGAAACCCAACGAGCTGCAGCTGAGGTCAGTGTTAGTTAAATATGCATCAGGCTGCATTAAGCACACACTGGAGTCCAAACAGGATCTGCCTCACTGAGCACTGCCGCACTGGGGTCAGCGCGAGCTTCGCCGACACAGTTTCATGAAAAACAGACGGAACAAAGACAACATGCATTTTTGCATTCGCCGTTTTAAACAAGTACGCAAATGGCCGCTTCGCTGCTGTTACAGCTGAATCCTACACACACACACATACACACACACCTGCAAACAGTCCAGACTACCTGATGGTTGCCATGATCACTGAGCTAATTTCGAGCTTTGCCGCATGATGAGCAAACTGTACATAAGAGCAGAACGCGGCCTGTGGGTGGGCTCTAAACTCCACAGTGGTGCCGCAGAGGGAGTCATGTCAGCCGTTCCGGTGAGAACGCTGTAAGACGTGGCGTACAACGACATTTAAATGGCAACTTCAACTCGCTAAACACTCTAATACACACTCACATACAATGCCTTCCTGATCGTTTCTGATGCAGAGTCATGGCTCAAGGTTAAAAATAAATCCTGTTGGATTAGTTGCTCGTCTACCTGACAGATTAAAACAGGGATTTGCTCATTTATTCTGATAAAAGCAGCCCCTAATGGCTGAGACGTCTTATCTGTGAAACACATTTGCTAAGAAAATGCCATACAGCTATTTTCCCCCCTAAGGTACAAACAGTCCACTTGTTTGTTGCCTGTTTTCCTCGTCAATGTCAGAAGCCTTCGAGCGCTGTAATGTTGGACTTGTACTTTGCTTTGTGAGAAGAGATTAGAAATGATGCAGGGAATTAAAACAGAAAAATGAGAACCAATGGATGAATTACTTCGCTATAATTACTTTTATAAATTCAGAGTTTTCGCTCTGGAATTTTTTTCCTTTTTTTTTTTTTACATTCTGGGCCGGATTCCCAGAGAGGGATTAAGCCTAGTCTTGGACTACACTCGGATTTTTCCACTTAAGGAAAAAAAAAATAGTCCATGAATAATAAAGCTAAATCCCTTTCTGGCTTTCTGAGAAACCCAACGTTATTTTTCCCCCTGTTTCCTGTTAAATGCTTCTAATTTCTGTCCATGAGAGAACCAATAATGTTCTGCTGCATCTAGAAGAGAGGCTGCAGGGGGATCACAGCAGGGTGGGGCGGCAAAACGGGCGTGAAGGGTCGATGGAGGATCGGCGGAAAGACAGCGGTCGGACGTGGCAGGGCGTGAAACGTCACAGCCGTTGGGTGGAGAGTGGGCGGACCCACCACAGACACCTGGGAGGGTGTGACGAAGGCAGGCGTGGCAGCGGGTGGGCAGATTTCGGGTGGCAGGGGGAGACGGGTCACTGGAACTACCTGAGGGAAGATCGGGGGAGGCTGTGGGGGAAGGAAAGTGGCATGGTGCTGAAGGATGGTGTGGCGGATCGTGATGGATCCAGAGGGGACCGTGGAGGGCATGTGGACCGGGTGCAGGATGGGACTGGAGACTTGGAGTGAAGCTCTGGGCAAAACTGGTTTTAGCTTGGTGGGAAACACCTGCTGGTGCAAAACCTGTCTATGCGCATGGGCTTGCAGGAGGCAGTGCCGTTCCATGCTTTCGGTGTGGGCCTGGAAACACGGAGTGGCGTGGAACTGGGTCCTGCCGAGGCACAAGCCCTCCTCCTCTGGAAGGTGGAACCTCTGCATCTGTGGGTTGTGCTGACACGATTTATCATGACCGACTTTCTCTTTCTCTGCCCTTCGCAGGCCAATTTCTCTCACGTCCAGCAGACCCTTCAGGCTGAGCTGCTCGCTCTCCGGCAGGTGAAATCTCGGCAGCTGCAGCGGCTGTGGGCTGTGCTGACACGATTTATCGTGACTGGTCTTCTCTGCCCTCTGCGGAACGATCTCTCTCACATTCAGCAGACAAACCTGAGCTGCCGCGGCACACGTTTCGCAATCCTTTACGGAGCCCCGCTCTGCTCTGGACAGGATCTTAGAGAGCTGCTTTGTGTCTGTCAGGATCTCTGCAGGCTCAGAGTCTCCCGCAGGTAGGGCATGAGTGCCCTTTCCGCTCTGAGCATTGATCTGAGCGGGGGAAGGGTTCGAGTTTGGCTGGCAGCAGCTGTTATCCACGGCTGTTTGACCTGGGGCGCCGCTAATGGAAGTCAGTATCTGACAATCAACCGCACCACTCTCTAAGTCATCAATACTGTATGAGATTTGGTCTGGCCCATTGGAGCTGTCACACACTGCTTTTAAATCATTCACCGCTGACTCCTGCACGGAGGCCTGGCCCTCCATATTGGAAGCGGTGCTTTCAGCGACAGGATGTTCATGTGCAAGGTGTGAGGACTGGGGAGCATCATCAGACAGCTTCTGTCTTTTTCTTGCATGTTTTGGGCAGGAGATGTCCGAGCCTTCTTTGCCGCTGTTGTCTTCTGTCGGGGGTCCGCAGCAAATCCAGAGCTCGTCCTCATCCTCGTCCTCGCTGTGTCGTTTCTTTGGCATCTTTCCTTCGCGCAGATCCTCAATGCCTCGCTCTGCAGAGTCTGGAGCCTCCAGCCCCAGGCTGCTGTGATCTGAGGCTTCTCTCTCAGAGGGAGGTGTGTTGAGGCAGCTTGAGCCGCGTCCTGTTATGTCTGCCTCCCCTGCCGTCCCGCTGCAGTTTCCCAGCACCTTTTCACTGCAGGCCCGAGGTTCATCGTAGCCTCCCGCAGAGCCGTTTATCCTGCCCGCCTCCTCCCTCTGCTCCGCAGGAGCGATGCTGTTGTTCTCACCCTGATTTGGAGCTGATTGCTTTGACTTCTCTAATGGCTGCGCTTGCTGTGAAGTGGCGCCTCTAAATTGGCTATCAAGCTCTTCCCGGCTCTCTGCTCGTCTGTGGGATTTTGCGCATTTCTCCACGCCGCTCTCACTCTGCCTCTCGCCGCCGTCCTCCTCCCTCCTTCTCCTTCTTCTCTTGTGATGCCGTTTGTGTCTCTTTTTGTGCTGGCTCCTGTAATGGCGTCGATCTCTAGCCCGCAATTTGTCCTCCGCTCTCTTGCCAGCGTGAGGCCAATCTTTGGAATGCCTGCATCTGCTGTGCACTTTCACTCTTGCACTGCTCTCTGTATCGCCGGAATACTGATGGCACTTTCTGACCTTGCTCTCTGCCCCATGGCCACATGAGGCCTCCTCGGCGTGTCTTTCCGAGCAGGAGGATTTCTGCGCACTGCTGGCTGAGCTGCCGGAATAGGATTCCTCGTCGATTTTGGGTTCGGCCCCCTCCTGCGCATCGGGGCACCTTCTGATCTGCGACGCTCTAAAGTCGAAATGAAGCGGGTTGCAACTGAAGGACAGGGACGGCTCCGTTCTGGTAAAGGAAACCATCTCGGAAGGCCACTGGAAGATGGTTTTACCGTCCCTGCCAAGAACAGAGAAAAAAGGCTGACTCGGCTTGGAGAAAGGGCTGGGGGGTTTCGCAGTAGCCGCTTCCTCCTCTTTTCTTTGACTTTGAAAGGAATTGTTTTCAGGTGGCACATCAGAGGAGGTCTTCACTGGAGGGTCATTCATCGATAAGTGCTTCTCCTTGCTTTCGCTGCTAGTCTCCTGACCACACTCTGTTTTATTCTCAGCCATCGCGTGCTCTGTCTGCCCCTCAGAGTCCAGAGCGGTCTCAGAGTTGCTGGGTAAGCTGGTAATAGGAGACATGCTTGTGTCCTCGGAGTAAACTAGGAATGCACACAAGTCTGAGGCGACATGCTGGAGGCCATCCACTCCGGCAGGCTGTTCCGGGGACCCCCGACTGCCTGCGTTACTGCTTTCTGCAGTGCAACAAAGTGTTTCCTTACAGTACACCTGTTTCTCCTCGGCCTGGGAGTCAGGTAGGTCGAGCTCCACAAACGGCACCTGGATCCTGCTGCTTCGTTCCACCGTTCCCTCCTCCAAAGCCTCACAGAACACGGCAGCTGAAGACTCCAGCTTCAGTGAAGCTTTCTTTGGAAAGGAAAAGGAGAAGGCTATTTTGCGCCGGAGCGCTTGCTTCTTGACCGTTTTTCCACCATATGCCCACGTGGTCTGTTTGCAGCCACTCAGTTGGTTCTGGGCTCCAGGTTCCTGCCCTCCAGTGCTCTGGTTCTCCTCTTGTGGATCCCTGAAGCTGCCTTCCACTGCTACCGTGGTGGATTTGAACATAGGGCCGCTCCCTGGGGCACTGCAGCATAAAGGAGAAGCAGAGAAGAAAAGAAGAGAAAAACATTGTTGAACACAGATATGAAATATACCGCCTGAGTGCAGATCCTACCACCTCAAACACACAGCGGGGAGCTTCAGCACTTAAGGACTGTTTTAGATTTAGAAAAGATTTGAAAAAAATCAAATGACTAAAACAAAATAGTTGTTTTTTGCAGAATTACATCAGCCCCTGCAAGCACATTTATTTATGTTATGACAAATTCAGTATCCTCTCAGAATAAGTCCGCATCCACTATGAATTATTTAGCATCCACTCTGAATTGTCCAGTATCCACCACAATTTATTCAACATTCACAGCAAATGATTAAGTATCTACTATGAATTGTCCAACATCTACAATAATTGAATTATTGCCTACTATGAATTATTCAGTATCCTCTATAAATTGTTTCCAGTATGAATTCTACAATATTTACTGTATTTGATTTAATAAGAATGTGATATGTGAGAGTTATACACTAAATAAAGTAACATATAATAACTTATCATGTATTATGTATTATGTAAGTGGAATTCCAAAATATGTCCAAATGTTTTTAGGGTACTTTAAGTCAAGTCAAGTCAAATTTATTTGTATAGCCTTTTACAACTGCTGTCGTCACAAAGCAGCTTTACATAATTAGTAATCAGTAAAAGAGTGTCTAACTCCTCAATCCTCATAGAAAAAAAATATTTACATAATTAATAGAACACCCTAAAATACACTTACATACTCTACACTTACTGACTGCAATTCTAAGTGCCTCCTTTTTCATTTATATATCATTCTGTCATTTCTGGCCTTCTGCCCATGTTGCACTTTGGCCTCACAAACGCACTCTAAAACTACATCACACCAAAATGTCGTCTCAGAGACTATTATATTATATATTTAACAGTGCTTTATGAGGAGGCTTTGGTTCTCAGCATATTTATGTCTACATTAGCCTCCAGTGTTGGTAAAAAAAAAACTATAGAACTCAAAGAAACAGATTTCCTGCCCTTTAGACTTATTAACCCGTAGCTTCACTGGTTGTCTGGATAAAACATGTCTGTGTTGGTTCTGTAACCAGGGCTATCCAGACTTATCTACAAAGGGATGGTTTCACTCCTACAGAGCGGGAGCCCCTGATCTAGAGTACTATGGTCTCCATATTGTCTTGTGTTGAGTAGAGTCTAAGATTAGAGGAGCTCTGAATTTTAGTCTATTTAAAATAGCTGAGGTTCTTCCTCAGTAAACAGTGAAGCTCTGCTGTAAGTCGCTTTGGAGAAGAGCTTCTGCTAAATGCTGGAAATGTAAATGATCCTGATCAGCTGTTTGAAGAAGAGACCAGCTGAGGAAACAAGTGGATGGAGGCGAGCTCCTGCTTGGTTCTAATGAAGATCTGCAGCCAAACCGGCTCTTTTTGGAAAGGATTGGACACCCTTGCTGTAGACACAATGACCCCTGGCTCACATTCATAAAACTGTGAAATCAAAAGCAGTCTCTCTGTGCAGGAAACAGAGCGGAGTTCTAATGAATAGGCAGGTTAAACCATCAGCCTGAACCATCAAGTAATTTCCTCAAAATTAGAATGATGTAAAACCGAGTGTTTGGAGTTTATTTGAGCTTCTGATTCAAGAAGAAATGAAATAACACTTTGAATACATCACTTTAATTTTGCATCATATTTGATATATCAGGACTTAATTTCTCACTAAAATATATAGAGCACAAACCTGTTTAACCCCTTATACTCTGAGCTGCCTTTAAAACTTCCCTCAAGTTTCAAATTTTAAACTTAGTAAAATCTGTATGTATTTTTCTGGTGTGTGCAGTGCACTGATAATCCAGCAGAGGGCAAAATACATGTATCTGATTTTGCGTTCTCATTTATAGAATAACATATTTACATTCATTATCTGTATTATATATTGTTGTTATTGTTATTATTTATATATAATGTAATAATTATTTAAATCAATGAAAATGATGCACTTGTTTTTAAGATTAACTACAGGCAGTTTTCTTCGGTTGCTGTCCAGCGGACGCTGAGAGTGTGTGTATGGATGCAGGTAACAGAAGGTGTCCTACCACTGAACCTCTCTGCGCTGCTCTGCCAGTTCATGCAGCCGTCGCAGAGCTCTCTCCTGCTTCCGCTCATCCTTCCGGGACTTAGAGGCCACGTTACGAGCAAACTCCCTCTGCTTCAGCTCCTTCAGCCTCTGCAGACACACACACACACACACACACACATATGTGTTTATACATTTTCAGTTTGTGTGTTTATACATACCGTAAGTCTCATAATGTTTATAAATATGTAAGTAATTAGACAAAGCAATATTACATTCATATAGAAATATGTAGGTACCTATGTATAATTATAAATATCCTGTATGTAGTACATATAGGTAAGTACTTAATATAATAAATATTAATATAGTATAAGCATATATTATATATGTATATATTGTCGTTGTTGAGAAAAAGTATAGGCAAAATATATATATGCAAGCACTTATATGTCATAATAATATTTTCATACGTATAATACACATGTAATTATGTATGCATATGTAACAGTGACATATTGTGTATGTGATAAGCACCCATATGTAAAAATAACATCCTGTAGATTGTATGTATACATATGTATGTATCATACATATGTATAAAAACCCTGTATCTCCAGATCAGCAGCTTTACATGTAGAGGAAAAACCTTCTGAACTTTAACGTAAAAGCTTTTATTCAGGTCATTTTGGAGCGTTTCTATTGGTCCATTCATTATGAAATTCTGATACAGTATAAAGAACAACTGCAGATTCACATTATAGAGAAAAGTGAAAAATGTAGATATTGAGATACAAGGTTTTTGTGTGACAGTGATGATATGTAAGAATATCATATATTTGTGTGTCAATATACCAGTCTAACCCTAATCTAACCCTCAGGCACTAAAAGAAATAAACATAAATTTCTTTTTTTATTTCAGTTTGAAAAAAAGGTCATTTTGTTAAAATTTCTACGTTCTACAGTCAGGACGGCCGGGTTGATACGGTGTGTTAGAGCTGTTTTTCTCGGATTCTCTATAAAGTTGGAACACTTTTGTCCTGAAAATGTAGAAAAACACAAAGAGCTCCGCTTCCATTCACATATCTCTCCATCTGCACGGCTGGCGGAGAGCGGGAGCCTCAGAAGCTATTTGAATAATAATAATCCAGCGCGAGAGGGCGAATCCCCTGCTCTAACACGCAGGGCTTTATGAGGCCTCAGCGTATCAGTGTGTATCAGCTGTTGAGGAATGCAGCGCAGAGACAGAGAAAGAAAAGATTAAAAATCTCTTCAGGACTGTGGAAGGTAATAAAGGTGTTTGCACGCCAATGTTCCGCTTCATCAAACCCATTTTCAGCGCAAATGAAAAGTAGCTGTGGATGAGGTCGCTAAACTGCATGAAATTGTCCTATTTATTTTAGATAAGACTCACTGATACTCATTTGCATTTGCTTCCTGCTATGAAAGACTTTGTGCCCTGAATGCAAACTCCTGTCTGTGTGTGTGTGTGTGTGTGTGTGTGTGTGTGTTGCTTCATATCGATTCTCAGCAGCGTTAGATTCATACACATGCAGTACTTATATAATAACATTTCATTTTTATCATACACAATAAATATTTATAGAAATATATATATATATATATAGTCTAATGCACTTATACAGACACTATATAGACAAAAGTACTGGTAATTCCTACTAGATTTTTGAGGAACATTGCTGTGAGGATTTGATTACATTCAGCCATAAGACCTTTAGTGAGGTCAGGATGTTGTATGATGATCACCACCCCACCTCATCATCCTCAACTCATCCCAAAAGTACTGGATGGAGCTGGGGGGCTTTATACCCCTCTAGCCCACGCCTGGCATTATTAGGCAGCATGGAGCCAATAGGGTCATGATGTTGATCTGCTCCAGAGGGTCCTATTCTATTGGAAGTACTTCTTCTCTACAGGGACTAGACAAGCTGTGTGTGCATTTGCACATCTGTGTCAGCAATGGGTGCAGCTTAAAGTAGCTGAATGCCTTCATTAGCAGAGGTGTCCATAAACTTTTGGACATAAATCTTACCTCTCTGATCAGGCACTTTGATCAGTTTATGCTGTATGTAAATGCGCTGTATGAATAAATTTACAGTGTCATATTTTGCTGTTTGTGTTTCTCTCTTTTCTCCAGAATGAGACTCTGCAGCTGATCTTTATGCTGGATCAGAATTTCCTGATGAACGGACCAATAGAAACGCTCCACAATAACACATTTACATTGAAATGTTATATTCCATTGTAAAGTACAGAATAAACAACACACACACACACACACACACACACATATAAAGCCTGTATGAAATGAATATTTGTGTGTGTGTGTGTGTGTGTGTGTGTTTAAGGGACGCTCTCTTAGAGCAGTGAAACACTCTGAGCCCCGTCGCTCTGCCATCTCCATCACGTCCAATTACTCCTCTTAAAAGCTCTCGTTCAATTATGAGTTAATATTTAATGTTTTGGCTCAGAGGCGGATGACGGCTCCCGGCCGCTCCGGGAAGCGAGACAGACTGCCGGGAGTGTGTGAGGTGTGTTTCCTTTAGGGTGTTGGTGTGTGTTATGATAGTAACAGTTAGGAGTATAAATAGCTCAGCAGCTCCACTGTGAGACTCTCAGCAGCTCCACTCAGCTCAACTCCACTCAACTCCATTCAACTCCACTCAACTCCACTCAATTCAACTCCACTCAACTCAACTCAATTCAACTCAACTTCACTCAACTCAATTCAACTCCACTCAACTCAATTAAACTCCACTCAACTCCATTCAACTCCACTCAATTCAATTCAACTCCACTCAACTCAATTAAACTCCACTCAATTCCACTCAACTCAATTAAACTCCACTCAACTCAATTAAACTCCACTCAACTCCACTCAACTCAACTCAACTCAACTCCACTCAATTCAATTCAACTCCACTCAACTCAAGTAAACTCCACTCAACTCAATTAAACTCCACTCAACTCAATTCAACTCCACTCAACTCAACTCAATTCAACTCCACTCAACTCCATTCAACTCCACTCAATTCAATTCAACTCCACTCAACTCAATTCAACTCCACTCAACTCAATTCAACTCCATTCAACTCCACTCAATTCAATTCAATTCAATTCAACTCCACTCAACTCAATTCAACTCCACTCAACTCAATTCAACTCCACTCAACTCAACTCAATTCAACTCCACTCAACTCCATTCAACTCCACTCAATTCAATTCAACTCCACTCAACTCAATTCAACTCCACTCAACTCAATTCAACTCCACTCAACTCAATTCAATTCAACTCCACTCAACTCAATTAAACTCCACTCAACTCCACTCAACTCAATTCAACTCCACTCAACTCAATTCAACTCCACTCCACTCAACTCAACTCAATTCAACTCCACTCAACTCCATTCAACTCCACTCAATTCAATTCAACTCCACTCAACTCAATTCAACTCCACTCAACTCAATTCAACTCAATTCAATTCAACTCCACTCAACTCAATTCAACTCCACTCAACTCAACTCAATTCAACTCCACTCAACTCCATTCAACTCCACTCAATTCAATTCAACTCCACTCAATTCAACTCCACTCAACCCAATTCAACTCCACTCAATTCAATTCAACTCCACTCAATTCAATTCAACTCCACTCAACTCAATTCAACTCCACTCAACTCAATTCAATTCAACTCCACTCAACTCCATTCAATTCAACTCCATTCAACTCCACTCAGCACTCTCTCTCTCTCTCTCTCTGCTTTTCTCTCTCTCTCTCTCTCTCTCTCTCTCTCTCTCTCTGCTTTTCTCTCTCTCTCTCTCTCTCTCTCTCTGCTTTTCTCTCTCTCTCTCTGCTTTTCTCTCTCTCTCTCAGTGTGTAGGCAGGCTCTCTCGCCCTGTTCCAGGCTGAGCAGTGCAGTAACAGTGTGCAGGTGGGCGTGCAGGTGTATTTTTAGGCCTCTCCAGGTGAATGGAGGAGCTGCTGTTCATTGATTGTGAGCGCTGGAGGGGAAGAGCTGCGCAGCTCCGCTAATACAGCTGACCCGTATTTCACACCAGAGGAAGTGGTTACATCATTTCCAGCAGGATGGAGGAGCCCCGCTTTAACGCCCGCACCACCCGTGTTTAGTGATAAAGAGAGGAGCTGCAGAGTGACTGACAGCAGGGTGAGGACCAATGGGAATTCATTCACACTTTATATGACGGATCTGACAGACGCAAACCCTGTAGCTGATCCTCTTACTGTACATGAACACACACATACACAGAAACACTCATGTCCAAATGTTTGTGGACACGTCTTCTAATGAATGCATTCAGCTACTTTAAGCTGCACTCATTGCTGACACAGATGTGCAAATGCACACACAGCTTGTCTAGTCCCTGTAGAGAAGTACTGCCAATAGAATAGGACTCTCTGGAGCAGATCAACATCATGACCCTATTGGCTCCATGCTGCCTAATAATGCCAGGCGTGGGCTAGAGGGGTATAAAGCCCCCCAGCATTGAGGAGCTGTGGAGCAGAACTTTTTGAAAGAGTTGGGGAGTTGGGGATGATGAGGTGGGATGGTGATGATTATCCAACATCCTGACCTCACTAACGGATGATGATTTAAGGTGGAGCTCATACAGGAAGATGATTTAAGGTGGAGCTGATACAGGATAATGATTTAAGGTGGAGCTGATACAGGATGATGGTTTAAGGTGGAGCTGATACAGGATGATGGTTTAAGGTGGAGCTGGTACAGGATGATGATTTAAAGTGGAGCTGATACAGGATGATGATTTGAGGTGGAGCTGGTACAGGATGATGGTTTAAGGTGGAGCTGGTACAGGATGATGGTTTAAGGTGGAGCTGGTACAGGGTGATGGTTTAAGGTGGAGCTGATACAGGATGATGGTTTGAGGTGGAGCTGGTACAGGGTGATGGTTTAAGGTGGAGCTGATACAGGATGATGATTTGAGGTGGAGCTGATACAGGATGATGATTTGAGGTGGAGCTGATACAGGATGATGATTTGAGGTGGAGCTGATACAGGATGATGGTTTGAAGTGGAGCTGGTACAGGATGTTAACTCTGACGGGTTGGATTCTAAGCAGCCCCTCCGGGTTAATATATAGTGAGCGGGCGAGCGACCTGTGGGGGGTTCAGTCTGGTTTGGCAGTGGCGGTTGACAGAGACACACTATTGTTCTGTCTGAGTGTTAGCATGCAGAGTGTTCCTGGGTGTCCAGCACTCCATTACCCCAGACACACACACACTCACACACACACACACACTCACACACATTCACACACACACACACACACTCACACACACTCACACACACACACACACACTGACAGAGAAGGAGAGATGCTCCTGTTCCTCACCCTCATCCATCACAGACATACACACACAGCAGCGCTGCCTCAGCAAATAAAAACACACACACAATGCTGCTCAGGAGCACACACACACACACACACCTGTATACCTGTTCACTCTGCCAATCAAAGGTTTGGGGACACCTCACTCTTTTTTCAAAGTAGAATTCGCTTGTATTAATGACTTAGCCCAGAAGCCCAGGGTGTCCACATATTTTTGGACAATTTCTACATAATCCATCTCTTTTACAGTACTTATGGGAAGTGTACACACTCATCATGGACATAAAGGTCATGGCCATTATTAGCTTTCAATGATTTCTATGGAAAATAATGTGGTGCAAAAATTGGTTTAGATGGTCAGGACCAACCAAGGACCTCCAACTGGAACTGGAAGCTGCTGGAACCGCAGTGTCACTGTCTACAGTTCAGAGAGTGATACATCACCATGGCCTGAGAGGCTCCCGTCCAGACATCCACACCTGGACTCAGGTTCACAGCTGAACCACATGGAGAAAGAACAGGCCTTCAGGAAGAGAGTTTTACGGTCAGATGAGGCAAGGATGTTTGGAGGTGATGCAATCAGACCACTGTTAAGCATGGTGGTGGGAGCATCATGCTCTGGGGCTGTTCTGCTGCCAGTGGAACCGCTACACTACACACAGTGGACGGAGTAATGAAGAAGGAGGACTACCTCGGAGTTCTTTAGCAGAACCTCAAACCATCAGTTAGATGGTTGAATCCGGACACAGTTGGGAGTTTAAACAGGCAGTGACCCCAAGCACCCATCAGAGGAGGTGTGGAGTGGATAAATCAGGCTGACATTAAGCTTTAGAAAAGACTAATTTAATGAAACTCTACAGTTCTGCCAAGAAGAGCAAATATTCAACTAGAATTCTGTAGAATATCACTGAGCCCTGATTTCAGAAACAAAAAAAAACAAAAATTAACATTTCTGATCAAGTTCTTGTTTGTTTCTATTAAAGATTTGATGTCACTAATTAGCAAGGTCATTGATTTCTCTGAGCTGTTCTTTTTTGGGGGGCGGAATGGTGGTCCATGATGAGTGTATTACATGTATATACATTATAGAATATAACATGCAGGTAAATATAATACAGCACATTGTTGCTGTCAGAACAGGACCATATGTTTGATGTTCAATACAATTCTGCTTTATTCAATATTAATTTGTACAGTGTAGATCTTAACTACATGAAACTATTCTAGTTTAATCAATAATTAATTGAACATTTAATAAATATTTTAGAAATGACCAAATTACATTAAAGTGTAAAGTGTTAATCTGGTAATACACTGTAATTCCTTTCTGATGTTTTTATAAATCATATAAAATACATTTTAAATGTATTTATGTACATTATATATATATATATATATATATATATATATATATATATATATATATATATTATAGCTCAATAAATATATAAATATATCTATCTATATGTAAACATTCGACCACCCTGTTCAAATTATTTTCAATCAACATCGATACAACGTTGGGGCTAGTTGGTTATTGATGAATATGTGACTTTGATTTCCAATATATATAAATACCACAAAAAACGACACAATATATATATATATATATATATATATATATACACAGTAAACTTCATTGTTACTGTCACACAAAAATCTGGTATCTCCATTTCTGCTGTTTCTCTCTTTTCTCCATAAAGTGAATCTGCAGCTGTTCTTTAGACTGTATCATAATTTCCTGATGAACGGACCAATAGAAACGATCCAAAATTATTAAAAATAAAATATTTTATATTGACTTCCATTGAAAGATCAGAAGGTTTTTCCTCCTGCTGTAAAGCTGCAGTTTTGGAGATACGAGGTGTTTGGCGTGACAGTGATGATGTGTGTATATATAGAGTATATATACGTATACTCGTACAGGGCAGAACACACTGGGTGTGAAAGGGCTGGTGTAATAAACTGGTTCTGATTGTGAATAGTGTAATCTTAGCCGGCGGCGCGGACTCTGGGCTGCCTGCAGAAATGCAGATGAGGAGGAGCTTATGCATGGAAGTGTGTGAGAGAGAGAGAAAGAGAGAGAGAGAGACAGTGCCCGGGGGTCTTAATTCCTCCTGCATAATCCGTTGGTTTCACTCCTGTAGCGGTGTTCAATAGTGCGGTCGCAGGCGGAGTGTGTTTGAGTCTGCAGATCAGCTTGTGTGTTCTTGACAGCAGGCCGGGCTTCTGAAGTGTGTGTGTGTGAGTCAGTGTGTGGGGGTCAAGCTCTGATATCAAACACACTGGAATTAAAGCTTTAACTGAGTATTAAAGGTTACTGTGGTATTTCAGAGCCCAAACAAACACTCCGCCGTGACTCCGCACACTCCCGCTCAGCTCTCGCTGAGTGTGTGTGTGTGTGTGTGTGTGTGGAATCTATTCTGAAGGTTTCCTCTGAAACGAGGCTTTTTTTGAGGGGGGGTTGTTTTTTTAAACATGTCACATTTTTCTGAATCACACTGCATAGAATTACCCACATGTCTGAGTGAATTACATTACCGGCGGGAGCGAGCGCATTCAAACAGAAATGTTCTCGCCGTGGGGCTCAGAGAGGAGTCTCTTTTCATTACGGCGCCGCCGAGTCGAGCCACATTTCAGCATTATAAATGTGCAGCACTTGAGAACGGGTCAGAAAAGCTTAGACTGCATCAGTACACACTTACTCACACACCAGCCAGACCGGGAGAGCAACAACAACACCACCAATCAACAACAGCAGCACATCACAACCGCCTCCGATGGTCCGCCCGGGTCCTGATCTGACACCTGAAATGAGATCTCCATCTCCAGAGCTTCTGCCCTGAACCGTAATGAACTCGGAAGGTACCGGACATCCATTTGTCATCGGAAAGACACTGGACTCTAACATCAGACAGACGTTATGATTTGATTTAAAAGAAAATCTAGTTGATGTCAAAACCCAACATTGCACAAACATCGAATTTTGGTTGGAAATCAAAGTTGCATATCTGTCACAAAACAACATTGTGGTTGACCTCAAGCTCCAACGTTAACTAGATGTTGAATTTTGGTTGAAAAACAAGGTCATATATCCATCTACCATTAATACCACCAACATTGTGTTCATCTCAAGCTCCAACGTTAAGCAAATGTTTAAGTTTGGTTGGAAAACGAAGTCACGTATCCATCAAACACCAACATTGGGTTGACCTCATTCTCTAACGTTAAGCAGATGTTGAATATTGGTTGCAAAACAAGTCACATATCCATCAAACACCAATATCAGGTTGACCTCAAGCTCCAACGGTAAGCAAATATTGAATTTTGGTTGGAAAACGAAGTCACGTATCCGTCTACCACCAACACTGGGTCGACCTCATGCTCTAACATTAAGAAGATGTTGAATTTCTGTCACTTAACACCATGTCCAACAACATATCAATGTCTAACAGTGCTAGAACTTCACGTTCTGTGAACGTCAACATTATAAGGTTTAGCAGACATCGTGTTTCGGTCGTCTTAACTCTCAACTCAACAATTAAATGTTGGTTGGCCTATTTTATGCCATCTTAGCGCTGGGATGTGACACTTGGTTGACATTTGATTTTGATCACTTAAGATCAAGAAACCAAGAAAATAAGGTCATCTGCCGTCACTATTACACATCAGATTAACGTTATGTCAGGTGTTCTCCTGAGCTTGATAAATATGTTTTTTTATTTTAAAACATCATCAATATTCCTAAATTCTCTCAATAAAAAAAGAAAGCAGGACACAGTTAGACAGTCACTCCTCTCTAAAGCTGTGAAGCTGTGTACATTTCTGAGTCTCAGAAAGGTAAATTTACGCAGAACTGTTTTAATGGAGGGGAATTTCACAGCTCTAGACCGGCCCTACAGTCTAACTGCTGCTCAGCAAGTCTGAGGAGGTCATCAGTGCAAATCTCAGAAAAAGCCTCCAACTCTTGGTACGTCATGTCATGGGGTAGGGTGCGCTCTAACCTGAAGATGGGAATAAACAGTGAACAGACTGAGGGGGCGGAGCCACAGACTGAACATCTTTAACGCTATTGAATCAGTTTCAGCTGCAACTCATTTACTGATGATGCTTTTGAGGATCAGCTCAGCGTGGACTGTTGATCAAACTGAGATGCAGAAGTAAAAATATGAGTAAGGAGAATTTTAGACTGAACTGAGTTGAGTTAACTCAAAATCACTCTGTAATCAGATACTACATCAGATTAAACTCACCTGACTTTACATTTTTACAGTGTATAGGAAGAACCTACATTGCACAAACTGGTTGGTGTGGTACGAAATATCAGGTTCATAGGTTACACATATATAGCATTTATCATTATATCATATTGATATTTTTACTGTTCTGATATGCATTTAATAAATAAGTGGAAGCCCTGTGTGAGCAGATGTTGTCTGAACAGTTCGACGGCTGCTGTAAGTGTGTATTTGTCTTGACCTTCAGGTCACACTGCAGTTCCCCAGTCTGCAGCCCCTGGGAGTTAGCCATGGTGGCGTTACCTGCTTGTGCGCATGGTCGTAAGAGTTGATGTGGTTGTCGAATTCCTGGTGTTTGTAGTACTGCTTGTCACATAGCTGACAATAGAAGTTGGCCTTGAGGTCCTCCAGGGCTTTGGCCAAGGTTTTCTCCTTCTCAGCATAATCCTGCAACACACCGCAAAACACACCCATCCATCAGATAAAGCGCTGTGGGAAACACTACCTGTGCAGTGGAGTTATATATATATATATATATATATATATATATATATATATATATACACACACACACTGCACGCGATATTGAGTCAGACACACAGGCTCTTCACTGCCCGTGACTCAGTGGCCCGTGAGGAAGCCAACTGGAGGAATGAGGAGGCGGAGTGAAAATAAAATAACATACTTTATCTGCTGACCTTGATATCAGAACACAACATGTTTACACACCAAACAAACCAGACACTTCTACGCGTTCTGCGTTCTCTCCGTCGGCCCAGCTAAACCAGCCAGGTTAAGTTCAGGTTTGTTTTTCATAAACAAAAAAAAGCTTGTTTCAGTTACATAACCTGGTTGACTAATACAGTCACTAGGGGGCGCCGTGGGCAGCTGCCAAATAGTCAGAGACAGTGCCTAATTTTACTAATGAGCCACAGAGGTGCAGGACCAGTAACACAGGCAGGAATCAGGGGAGGAGAAAGCAGGGTTTCTGATACACACAAAGCAAAGCTTCATTAGAGTGGAGTTTGGTAATTACTGAAAAATAATCACAAAAAATGTAATGCACGTCTGGAGTTTGCGGGAAAACCCCAGGTGAAACGCTTGATAAGGCTTAGTGCTCAGCTTTCTGGCCATAATGCAAAACGCTATGCTTAACACTTTGCGCCATACATTAAACACTGTTGCTAAAGTGAAGCATGGTGGTGGCAGCATCACCGTTATGCATGTTAAGCATAGGTTTATTTTTAGGTTTATTTTTTATGAAATCTGAAAAAACTTACTTCCTGTTACTTGTGTACCTGTAATTTTCGTAGCATAAACTGGTTAAACCACTAGGGGGCCTATTTTATGCCATCTTACCGCTGGCATGTGACGCTTGGTTGACTTGATTTGATTTTGGTTACTTAAGATTACAACTTAAATACAACCAAGAAAATAGGAAGGTCATCTGCCATCACTATTACACATCAGATTAACGTTGGCATGTCAGGTGTTGTCCTGAGCTTGATCCATATGTTTTTTTTATCTTAAAATTTCGTCAATGTTCCTAAATTCTCTCATTAGTTCAGTGATGCCGAAGGTATACGAGCATTAGCATGTACCATCACATGGGGGAGGCCAGGAGACTTATGATCTCCTGAGTCTCCTGGGAAGCAGGCAGTTAGACAGTCGCTCCACTCTAAAGCTCAGAAATGAGTTTTAATGGAGGGGAATTTCACAGCTCTAAGCATAGGTTTATTTTTAGGTTTATTTTTATGAAAGCTGAGGTGCTGTGGTGCTGTGGACAGCTGCCAAACAGTCAGGGGCACTGCTTGATTTTACTCATGAACTACAGTGGTGGCAAAATCATAACAGACAGGAACCACAATATCCACACACTGTGATCAGTGTGGAAATGCTACACTGCTACTCTGAAATATAGCCTTGTAAGCTTTCTTCAAAGAGTCAGGTTTTAAGTCTGCTTGATCATTAAACGACTTTAACTAACGAACTAACTGCAAACCAATCAACTCATTAACAGTGATGTGAATAGCCAGGTGATTGTGGGAAACATGGCATGCTGATCACCACCTGGCAAGAATATCAGGTTCACTTTCTTACAAACTGCTTTAATCTAAACTCCGTAGCAAATAAGCTAATGTTACAACATCATGATAATCCACACTTATCTACGCTATACAGACAAAAGTATTGGGATGCCTACACATTCCACCTACAGGAGCTTTTCTGCCCTCCCATGGCCTCTAAACCCATGGCCAATAATGTGGAGTTAATCCCCTTTGCAGCTCCAACAGCAGCAGGTCTGGAACTGAGTCAGCAGAGCGTTGGGGACTTTTCTGCACTGGGCTCCTCAGCACTCGGCGATGCCACTTCAGCGCTTTCTGTAAGCTGCCATGTTTATTACTGTCGTACGAAAGATGGATGAGACTTTAGTTCTTGTTGGATGAGCTGTGTTTTTTTTACACACACAGTATTTGGTTGAATGTAGGTTGTGACAAGGACAACGTCTAATAACATCAAGTCTACGTCTTTAAAGCATCACATGCCAATGAAGTAAAATACTAACTTTTAGTTGGAAGGTACCTTGAAAACATCTGAGAAGTTTCTTGTTAGACATTGATGTCTGTTCGGTGTTAAGCAACCACAGTTCAACATCTGTCAAACATTGGATCTTGATGTTCAACCCAATGTTGGTTTTTGACAGGTATGTGACCTTGATTCCCAAACAAAGTTCAGTGTTGTACAACGACGGGTTTTGACATGATTTTTATTGTCAGCTAAAAATCCAACACTAAAGTCCAACGTCTTTCAGATGTCAAACTGACGTCCAGTGCCTGCTGGGTAAAGTTGCGTTGAATTTTGATGAAATCTTGATGTGTTTGTTGATTTTTTATTTGTTTTACATTCTTAAAAAAACACAGTACTACATTTTCCATCATTTCAGTCCTTAGTGATTCTTCTCAGGCAGTGTCTGCTGTGGATCTCACCATCCTCAGAACGTCTAGCTACTAAATACATGACAAGGTGTCTGACCTCGCGCTCTGTCGCTCAGTGTTTGGACATTTTCATCTCTGGATCAGATATTGCTACGCAGAGTTTTCACGCAGACAGAGCGCGTGGCTCCTGAATGGCTATTTGTCGGCTGCCGATCGGGTAACAGATACACGCCGTTGATGTCTTTTTGATGTATAGCCATAATTTGTTTTGGAGGAGTACTTGTCGTGCGCTCCTTGAAAACACAGACGCTCCAAAACTAATACAGCTCTAATACAGCACCTCAGCGGAATACTCATCTTCACCGTTTGTGTTTTCCTTTTTTTTACACGTTATTAAATATTGATTTACAACAAATCTGGGATGAGAATAGCTTTACCAGGAGCAGATCCTATTTTAAATCTAATTTAGCCGTTGGTCAAGATGTATGGCAGCTGGAAGATTCAAAAGTGAGACACGCAGAAACTAATATTCCCTAAAGGTCTCCAAACCCAATGAGTGTGAGGGAGGCAGGGAAGCGCTAGAGTGGATAATCTGAATCTGTTTACAGTATCACTCAACCTCAGGCTCGGAGGAATGGAGGAATGTTACTAAAGCATTTTAACCCTTTAGGTGTAATCCTACGCTTCAAAACGGGTTCCACAAGGGTTCTTTAATAAAGACAGTGGTTTTATGTAGAACCATGATAGCTTAAAGAACCTGTGAATGCTTAAATGGTTTCTCATACACTATAAAACTTCTTCCCAGCCAACATGCTCATGTGGGACTCACATGGGTTCCAGGTGGGCTAGGTAGGTTCCAGGTGGGCATGGATTCTGAGTGGGTGTTGTTACTGGGACCCATCGTTACAGACCACCTTAATTTCACAAGGGTCCTGTCTAGACCCCAACCCAGATGGGGCCCATGTTTAAACCATCCTGGTCCCTTCACTGAATTAGGCATCCATATGTGGGGTCAACATAGAACCCATGGACAGAAATGTCTAGTTCCCAGTTGGGCTCCCCATATAGCCCCCACATGGACATGTCATCTGGTTTGCAGACTGTTCTCTAAACCTTAGAAAAAAGGTTTGCTCTATTATTTCAAGCCTTTTCGGTACTATCTAGTACCCTTTATGCTTAAACCTTTTAAAACAGAACTGCTACAGAAGATTCACTGAGTAAGTAGAACCACTTTGCTTCCATAAAGAACCATATTTGTGTTGAGTGTAAAGAACCTTTATGTTGGTAAAGAATCATTACATTAAGTGAAGCCTTTAAACATTCCCCACACTTACACATTACATTTGCAAATATGGTTCTTTATAGAACCAAAAGAACCCTTTGTAAGGGTGTAGTACAGTCTTCAGTAGTTCTTTAATGAAGGCTATATTGATAAATAGAACCATGACAACATAAAGAACAAATGCTTACCTGGTTCACTATATTTAATAAAACATCTAGAGGGTTCTTAAGAGGGGTCTATTCAGCAACAAAAAAGGAGTATTGTTCCGAGCAAAAGAACCCCTTTTCAGTACTAGAACTCTTTGTTGTGTTGTGATAAACTCTGGTCATACAAACTGATGAAAGTGAAGAAACGTCACATGATGTAAAGTAGGCTTTACCAATTTAAGGGTTCTTTAAACTGAGGGTTCTCTAAAGAAGGTTTCTTAGGGATTTAAAAAAAATGTGCTTCTTGTTACTGTCCTTTATTAAACTGTTACCAGTATCACTGCAGGGTAAAGAATGGGTCCACAACCCACTGATGTCCGAAGCTGACGATGAAGGACTACAGGACAACAGATGGTCTACAGTCTCTAACTGAACACCAGCAGGGTGGGGTTTCTGATAAAGTGGCCGAGGAGAGTGTAAAGTGCATCAGTGGCACACTCATGTTTCCCAGCCCTGAATCAGACCCTTCTGTAACAGCAGGTCATTCAAATGAGCTAACGGCTGGTGAGAGGTCCATTTCCCTCCTCTGAGGTGAGAACATGATGATGACACGCTGCTATATATGCCTGTGATACAGGCTGATGGTACACGACACCTCTCACCACGTTCCTCCTGCACAAACACAACATGTTCACAACAGGAAACGGACCGGCTCAATCAGACAGACTTGTCGTCGTGGCTGTTAGTCACCTGTGCGCTGTGTGAAAGGCTCTGAAGAAGGTTCTCCAGAAGGTTAAACTGTGGTTGATGACGATGAGGGTTCACTATTGCTCCTCCTTCATAAGAACCTCCAGCAGAACCAGAACAGAACTGTAAAACGGGCTAATTCTAAAACCCCAGAACTGTTACATCACAGTCTTGACTCATTATATTTACACCCCCAACTTTTAAATAAACCCCACCCACTACAGAAAGCTGTTCTAGGCTAAATGCAACAGCTACTTTGGGAATTGAAGCTAAAAGGCTAAAACTAAAGCTAGGCTGACGAGAAGGGCCAATGGCTAACTGGATGCTAGGCTAATAGCTAACCCAGCTGACTGGCTACAATCTCTTCAGCTAGATAATCGCACATCATGCAAAACGAACACCAAGACAGTAAGACTGTGGAAAAATGACAAAAGTCAGACAGTTAAGCTAGACTAAGCTAGACTAGTCATCTCAGTGCTGTAAACCAGCCAATAAAAGCAGAGCTATATATGGAGGTAAAATATATATGTGGTAAAATAACAGGGTGGTATTTAAAATGTTAAACCAGAGCTTTCATATATTGTGGTCATATTGCTGCTACCGTTTTTAATTTCTCTACTTTTCCTATTCTTGTCTACCCTTCTTATATTTTATTATTTTATTTATTGAATATTGCTCTTTGGGTGTAACTGGGACCTTGAGATCACAATTTCGTCCCACCACATGTACCACATGTACCACAATGACAATAAAGTCTCCTGTATCCTGTAGCTAAGAATTTATAACCCAATCAAGGCCATTTATACGTCAACAACAGCCTAAACACTCAATACATGTATTATATAGAACCTTTAAAGACTGAACATTCTCGGATTGACTGTTTTGGTCATGTGAACATTGTCTTTTGACTTTCCGAGGACACCAGGACCACCTGAATGTCATGCTAAGTGAGGGATTTTAGATGGATCTGTGTTTTTGTGCTCTGTCCTTTGTTTTGTTTCCAGATCTTTACATTAGAATGATTTCCAAATACTATTTGCAACCAAATGCAACATATGGACATAAGTATTTGGACACACTTCTTAATCACTGAATTAAGGTGTGTGATTCAGTCACATTGCACCACAGCTGTATAAACTCCAGCCTCTAGTCCTGCAGTCTGTCTTTCCTCCACACATCAGTGAAAGAACGGGAGGTTCTGAAGAGCTCACTGAGCTCCAGCGTGGTTCTGTATGTAATAGGAGACACCGCTGCTCCAACAACAACAAGTCAGCTGGAGAAATCTCCTCCCTCCTAGATCTTCCTCCATCAGCTGTGAGTGGTGTTATTATTGAACAGTGGAAGAGTTTAGGAGGAACAGCTCACAGAGAGCAGCTCAGCCACAGAGTGTCTGTCAGACCACGTAAAGGTACAGAGCGGGGTCAGGGCCGAGTGCTGAGCTCAGAGCAGAGTGCAGAAAGCCTCCAGCACTGTAGGTGTAATGTGTGGGCGTAAGGATTTCTGACATTTCTGATATTTATTTGTGTTCACTATTGTCTTCTGCCTGATCCAGGTTCTTGGGGCACGTTCGTCACGCAGTACACAGCCGTCCTTATCCAACAGAGCCACTCTGGTTCTAATTAAAGGTGAGAGAGAAACCCAACCCGAGTACAGATCTCTGTTTCCCGGTTGAGGAGAGAAAAACAGCGCTGCAGTGTAACAGTGATGAAGCTGTGCAGATGAAGAGGCGAGAAGCTGTGAAGTCATTTACACAGCAGATAGATCTAATCACCGCATGGGGGATGGCAGCCGCTTAGCGCCGGTTTTACGTCACGCTGAGAGCCTCCCCTTTCCCCCGAGATCCAAAAAGTAAGTTCCCTTCTCCCGGGGTACCCTGAACTTCTGAAACTTGCAGAGAAAGCTGGGTGACGCAAGCGGTGAAGTAGGTAATGTAGTTATGTGATAAACAAGTCAATCCAAGTTATCTGCACAGTACTCTTTACAACCCCATCCCTCAGCTTTACAGAAAGCCAGAAATAAGACAAAAATAAACAAATAGAATGTAATAGAATGTAAGGGTGTGCGATATTGACAAAAAATTATATCTCGATATTTTCTGGGATTCTGCCGATAACGATAATTAGAGGATACTTTTCATCCTTTAAAATGTGTTAGTTAAAGTTGTGCCTTGGGCTTGTTCTATTTATTTATTTACCTAAAACTGAAGTTCAAATAAAATTAATACAAAAACAACAGTGCGAGTTTTACTGACCTTACAGACTTCTTTTTTTCACATTGATCTGTACTGTATATTACATTATATTTATATTTCATATAATTTATTGTCATTTTCAAATGTTTTAAGCTTTATTATTTTATGTTTAAACATCCTAATACATTCAGAATCTTTTTCACTTAAACTGTAAATTACGTGACTGCACTGTTTCTTATAGAAGAATACAGGGGTCGCACTTTTGCAGGGTGCTGGTGCTGGTGTTTTGTCTCCTGGTGCAGTTTGTTCTCTTATGTTTAACTCCAGTCATTCCCGGGCAGAGCGCTAGCACTACCTGCACAGTAGTCTGTCCTATCGAGCTAACGGCCGCAGGGAATAGGTGAATAGGTTGGTAGTGGCAGGGAATAGGTTGGTAGTGGTGTCATCGGTTGCACCACACCAAATGACCTTTCTTGAGATCTCCTTCCTCAAGAGAAACTCATCCTCTTCTGGTCAAAAACACAGAAATGGCTAATAAATGGTCACCATAACACCACAAAAGTCCACTTCAAATCACAGGGTCTTTGAGGGTCCTGTAGTGAAGACAGTGCTTTGTTGTCTTCACAAATGACAATTTAAAGAACCTTTATTAATGCTAAAATGGATCCTTAATAACAAACAAAACCTAAAGAAAATATAAATCCTAACAGAAGCTTTCAGATAGAGCTTCCACTTCTCCAGCCAAAGAACTGTGTGTCAGTACTACAGCTATAGAACTCTTTTGGCTTACACTTTTGAGAGTATAGCGGGTGGTACCCGCAGAGCCATGACTCAGACAAACAGCAGCCCGGTCCTCTCACTCACGCTGCTCTGTTATTAGTATTAATCAGCGTAATTGTATTATTCCCCTGCCGAGCGGAGAGCCCTGGCATTCGTACTAATGCACCATTATGCAACCTAATGCGGGGCTGTTTAACCCCCGTCTCATTGACTGCTCTAATGCAGGGAAATGGCGAGCGTTTAGCCCCGTTTTGTCGGCTAAACATTTGTCTTTTGTTTCATTTTTTCTGTAGCGGCGGTTCGCAATCCGGCATTACAGTAAAACATCAAAAGGCTGGCGTATTTACATACAGTGGATTAACACTGGACTTAAAGGAAATCCAGCAGCAGCTGCCACACAGGAGCTCCGGAGGCGCCGCTGCAGCAAAATCTCTGAAATCTCAGCTGCTGCTTAATCCTCCACACTAGGGGGAACAGTACTGGCAGAGTTCCCCTCCAGCAGCTTCCACAATACGTCCATAATAGACCTGACTCATGGAAGCTGAATCGGTGACTCTGCTAAACAGTCATCTGTAGCGCCTGTCCATTAGATCAGTGCACACAGATCTACTCAACATCCGCACAGTCATCAGTACCAGCGTCCACAGATCTACTCAACATCCGCACAGTCATCAGTACCAGCGTCCACAGATCTACACAACATCCGCACAGTCATCAGTACCAGCGTCCACAGATCTACACAACATCCGCATGGTCATCAGTACCAGCGTCCACAGATCTACACAACATCCGCATGGTCATCAGTACCAGCGTCCACAGATCTACTCAACATCCGCACAGTCATCAGTACCAGCGTCCACAGATCTACTCAACATCCGCACAGTCATCAGTATTCGCACAGTCATCAGTATCCGCACTTTCATCAAACCAGCGTCCACAGATGTACACAACATCCACACAGTCATCAGTACCAGTGTCCACAGATCTACACAACATCCGCACAGTCATCAGTACCAGCGTCCACAGATCTACACAACATCCGCATGGTCATCAGTACCAGCGTCCACAGATCTACACAACATCCGCACAGTCATCAGTACCAGCGTCCACAGATCTACACAACATCCGCATGGTCATCAGTACCAGCGTCCACAGATCTACTCAACATCCGCACAGTCATCAGTACCAGCGTCCACAGATCTACTCAACATCCGCACAGTCATCAGTATTCGCACAGTCATCAGTATCCGCACTTTCATCAAACCAGCGTCCACAGATCTACACAACATCCACACAGTCATCAGTACCAGCGTCTACAGATCTACACAACATCCGCACAGTCATTAGTAGTGCCAGTCCATTAGATCAGTGTCCACAGATCTACTCAACATCTGCACATTCATCTGTACGAGTGTATACAGATCTATGCTATTTGTTATTTGTTTTCTTCGTTTGTTCGCAAATCAGAGGATTAAACCCTTGATCCAGCAGATCCAATCAGAGCAGGGATTTAGCTTCAGAGAATCTCTGAAATCGTGACTGCCAGCACAGCAGCAGTGGGCTCAAACACAATAGACGGCAACACAGCAATAAAAGCATAAACAAAAATAAAATGCTTGTTTACAGAGCCGGGAAAATGTTCACAGAGATGTAAATACAGAAATGTAGACAGGGCACACACACACACACACACACACACACACACACATTCCAATAAATGCTCTTATTCCAAATGTAAATGTATTCACTTGAATGTTTTTATTCTCATCCAGTGTATATAAATATTATATATATATATATATACTTGGAACTTTTTATATAGGGTGTTTTTTTACTTTTATATACTGTGTAAGTAGAAAGCTATATATATATATACATATATTTAATACTTGGAACTTTTTTTAAATGTAAGAAATGTAATTATATATATATATATATATATATATATATATATATATATATATATATATATATAAAGCTTTGTACTTACACAGTATATAAAATAAAAAAACACCCTATGTATATATACACTGAATGAGAATAAAAACATTCAAGTGAATACATTTACATTTGGAATAAGAGCATTTATTGGAATAGAAAGTATTTTTAAAGCTACTAACTACTACTACTAATTACCACTAGCAGGTTCCTGATGAATATGAATATGAATATGAATATGAATGGGTCAGTGGTTAATGTGGTTTACTGTTTGGAGGTATCCTATACATTCCAATATTGATTTTAATGCTAATAACTTTTACTGAAAATCAGAGCACATTACTGAATTACAGTGTACTGCATCACCAAGACACCGACAAAACTACAAGTGCATGCCCAGCCAGACACGTTCAGACCTGTGGGGTTAAAAACGTCCCCTCATCGATTCAGCAGGAGAGCCGTGAAGACGACTTCTGCAGTGTGAAGAGGAAGGAGTGATTTCAGTGACCTGGAATGTACCGGGTTCAGCAGTACCACAGAACACACACTCGTGAGGATCTTCACAGTGTTTGTCATCATGTTTTTATGCTCCTGTGACCTCTCGTCAAGGTCAGCCATGGGGCCGTGCTCACAGGGGCCTCCAGCTGTGGACGTTTATAGAAGCATAAAGGGAATATATGATTGGAGTGAGCTCAGATGGAGTTGTGATCAAAGCGGTTATGATTCTGCTCTTTATGGTGCAGCAGGTTTATGACTGATGTCTTTTATATGAGGATGTGGGAAAAAAATGAAGCCGTGTTTGAAAGTCGCCGCGTAAAAGAACCTGAAACATTTATCATTTTATCACTACAAGCGCCGACGGGTGGAGCGCAATCCTTCCAGCGGACGAGGTTTCCATGTCATCAAGATATTCATGAAAACCAAACACCAACGGATCAGAACATTAATTACTGACTTCACACTGATTCACTAATGCTCGCTTCCAGGAGCTCTCAAACAATACCCCGCTCCAGAAAAACAGCGAAAAATGCAGTCTGGTCCTCCACTATTTCCTTTCAGAAGAGCTGCATAATTTATGAGGAAGCAGAAAGGTTTAAAATATTAGCTTTGCAAATCATTTGCAGGGCAAGGCGACTGTGAACTGATGTGCACTGCGAGTCCCGTGCAGGTCCTGCTGCTGCTCCGCTGGCTGAAAAGCCTCCAGGTGCTGATGAACACTGGTCTGATTGATGTAGATCATGCAGGTTCTCTCTGTAGAGCCGCCCAGAGCGGCCCAGGAATTAAAAGCTGGTTCCAGAAACAGAACCACTACAGCACGCCTCCAAGCTGCCCGCCGCCCAGACCGTGATTCAACTGTCCATCATGATGATGATGATGATGATGATGGTGAATATGATGATATAATGGTGAAGATGGTGCTGGTGATGGCGAAAAAGATGATGATAATGGTGAAGATGATGATAATGGTGAAGGTGATGATGGTGAAGGTGATGATGGTGAAGATGATGATATAATGGTGAAGATGATGATGATGGTGAAGAAGATGATGATGATGATGATGATGGTGAAGATGTTGATGGTGATGATGATGATGATGGTAAAGATTATGATGGTGAAGATGATGACAGTAATGGTGAAGATGATGATGATGATGATGGCAAAGATGACAGTAATGGTGAAGATGATGGTAAAGATGATGACAGTAATGGTTAAGATGATGGTGAAGATGATGATGATGATGATGGTGAAGATGTTGATGGTGATGATGATGATGATGAGGAAGATGATGCTGGTGATGGTGGAGATGATGACAGTAATGGTGAAGATGATGATGATGATGATGGCGAAGATGACAGTAATGGTGAAGATGATGATGGTGAAGATGATGATGCTGATGACACATCTTAACCCACCTAAACACATGAGCACATCTGGACACACCTGAGCACATCTGGACACACCCGATAATACTATTAAATTGATGACACAGCCTCACCCTAATTGGATGAAACGTGATGATAAATTACAGTATTCTTAATAATAATAATTAATACTAATTTTTTATATTATAGTGAGGAGCCGAGCTTCAGTTCTCCAAACCCAGTGGTCTGTGGTACATCTGCCCAGGGTCTACATCCTCTTACACGGCTGCACAGTGTCCAGGGTTCCAGATCAATACAGCCCCTCTCAGGACTTCTGTACAAAGCCATTACGGTCACAGAGAACCGTACACTAACAGCCGCAGCAGCAGCAGCAGCAGCAGCACAGCAGTGAGAACCGCTCTGAACACTCTTTACGAATATTCATAAACACTAACATGTGTGTGTGTGTGTGTGTGTGTGTGTGTGTGTGTGTGTGTGTGAAGGGGGGGTGTACGTACATAAAGCCGATGCGTGATAATGGGATTTTTATGAGCCCGCTACGTCTCTCCTACAAGCATGAATACATCTACTAACAACACACCCTCACTGCGGCAGGAGAGGGGATAAAGCACCAAACACACTTTACACCGCTTAGCACTGTGTGTGTGTGTGTGTGGGGGGGGGGGTGTTAGGGTTATGTGTATATTTGTGTATATATCTTTTCTTGCACATGAAGAAACTTTCTACAGAACCACTAAAGAACCTCCTTTAGGAATGTATGGATGCTTGGGTTACATCATGATTTATAAATATATATACGCTAAATGTCCAAAAAGTTGTGGACACCCTTTGTAATAAATGCATTCAGCTACTTTAAGTTGCATCCACTGCTGACACAGATGTGCAAATGCACACACAGTTTGTCTAGTCCCTGTAGAGAAGAAGTACTGCCAATAGAATAGGACTCTCTGGAGCAGATCAACATCATGACCCTATTGGCTCCATGCTGCCTAATAATGCCAGGCGTGGGCTAGAGGGGTATAAAGCCCCCCAGCATTGAGGAGCTGTGGAGCAGTGGAGGAGCTGTGTTCTCTGGAATGATGGTGGAGGAGCTCCATCCAGTACTTTTGAATGGGATGATTTGGGGATGATGAGGTGGGGTGGTGATCATCATCCAACATATTGATCTCACTAATGGCCTTACTGCTGAATACAATCAAATCCTCAAAATCCAGAAATTCTCAACTCAGAATCTAGTAGAAAGTCTTCTTCTCAGACAGTTACTCCAACAGAAGCAGGATCAACTCTTTTAATTAAAAAAATGATTTTAGAAGAAACAGTGAAGGAGCAGGTGTCCCAATACTTTTGTCAATATAGTGTATATGTATAGGGGTATATATATATATATATATATATATATATATATATATATATATATATATATATATTTGTATACTGCACAGAGACACTTATATATACATGTGGGACGTGTTCTAAAAGTAAGGTGACATTTCTCACTGAAACGTTGGGAATGAGGGAAGGCTTGCGGGGCGGGGGCGGTCCAAAGAAAACAATTTCCAGCTGTCTGAAGGGTAATGGAGTGTGTGGTGGGGAACCCCGGTTGGTTCTCCTGAGAGGATTTTCACTTTAATTTCATTCTTTTGTAAATGTCAGACCCTCCACATCATAAAAAGCGGTGCAGAACTCTTTGGCTGCTGTTGCCATTTACTTTGATCATTTCCTGCTGAAGTAAAGCTCTGTGTGAGGATAATAATTTACTTTCTTCGTCATAAATTATTGAAGGTCCATTTAGACTGGAGCAGAGCATGACTCAATCGTACATCAGCCCACTGCAGCAGGATTATTAATGGAGGGACCTTTAGCATCCATTGCTCCGGCTGAACGCTCGTTTTGATGGCCAGTGCTCTACACTAATGCCCAAACACATTAGAGCTCTCTCTCTCTCTCTCTCTCTCTCTCCCTCTCTCTCTCTCGCTACCTCTCTCTCTCTCGCTCTCGCTCTCTCTTTCTGCTCTTAATAGTTTTCCAGAATGAATTCTAATTGGAGTTGCTGTGAGCCTGAGGGAGCGTGCAGGCTGAGAGGAGGGTGGAGTGTGGATTGGGACAGAACCTGTGGCGTTTAGACCCTCGAGGATCAGGACAAAGCCATGCAGGCTAAACACTGATCATAAAACCGGGGAGCGCCACTCACACTCCCCCCAACACTTCAACAGAGACACACACTAACACACACACACATACACACACACACATATATATATAATATCTAATACAAAGAAACACAAGGCGAGTGTTTCTAATAAAGTGGCCAGTGAGAGGCTTAGGTGTAGATAATCACAGAGTTTCATCACATGTCCAGTAAAGTTTAAATCAAGCTTGTTCTGGGTGTATTTTGTGTCAGGTAAGTGAAGTGTGTGTGTGTGTGTGTGTGTGTTTCTCACAGATTCAACCATAATTTGCTTTCCTGCTCTCTGCTAGCGCCCCAGGCACTGAGAGACGAACAAGGAGGGAGTTGAATCAGTAAAGACAAAAAGGGAGGTGAGATATCACACACTCCAACACACACTCCAACACACACACACACACACACACACACACACATTCACACACACAGGGCTGCATTAGCTGCTGGATTGGCCCTGTTCTGAGTGAATGGATTCGGGGGATAGAGAATAAAGAGCAGAATTACTCTGTAAAACCACAATTATACACACAGACTCCTACAGGCACTTACACTGCTAACACACACACACAGAGAGAGAGAGAGAGAGAGAGAGAGAGTCTCGGTTACCCTCCTGTTGTGATGTGATAACTATCAAGTGTAATCAGCTGATGTCAGCCAAGGTCAGGAAGACAGAGGTGTGTGTTTCCTCTTACTTGACCTCATGCCACTGCACACACACACACACACACACACACACACACACACATACACACACACACACACACAGAGATATATGTGAAGGAGCAGTGAGTTATCAGGACTGCTCCCCTGTATTCTGCACACTAGCTGCTCTCTAGCTAACAGCTTACAGCTTAATGCAGGGCTACCTCTCCATGCCAAGACCAGCATTCACTTAGTACACTGTGAGACAGACAGACAGTCAGACAGACAGATACGAGCATAATTATATATATATATATATATATATATATATATATATATATATATATATATATACACTGTAAGAAAAATGCATTATCTGAGGACAGTATATAACCATTAGGAGTGTGACAGTAGATTTATTTGTACTGAACCACTAGGGTACAGTGATCACGGTACGCAGCCGCACGCAGAATACATGGTACACACTATTAATAGGGTAATTTCACAAGCATGCATGCCACCCAGAAACCTTTACTTGTATGCTGCTGGATTGTAATGGCATTGTGGGTACTGTAGTGGTTTAGGATTATCACTATGGTAACTGTAGTCTTGTTTGCCCCCCATCCCTGCTCCTCAGATGCTGGTGTTTATCTCTCTGTATCCTGTATCTCTCTCTCTCTGTTCTCAGCTTTAGGTTTAAACAGGTCTTTCACCCAAATTCTGGCTTTACCATCTTAATTCAGCTCAGGAAATCACGGAGGATCAGACAAGGAAGATACACACTGACCACATTAACACTGGAAAATAGCACACTACAGGCTGTATTAACTACCTCAGGGGGGCGCTATGTGGCACTAGATGGAAACAACTGTCACTTTCATGACTGTCTAACATGCACATGGAAGCAGCGCTGATTATCATTACTGATGTAATATCAGCCTGCAGTGTAATAAAAATGAGGGTCCTCCCAGCAGCAGGATATAGAATACAGCACAGCGCCTGTTTACACTGAGCTGCAGAGAGTAATTCAGCATCGTTCAGTCAGCAGGAGATCAGTACTGTCCCTACTGTCGGAGGCTGGCTATAGAGCCTTATTGCAGTGGGTGAGAGTGATCTCACATGGCACTCCTAAACACAGCACAGATGAATCAGTGGGCCACTGAGCTGAGTTGTCAGTTATAGGGCCGGATGTCCCTGAAGCCTCTCATCACTAGTTAAAGATCAGTGCTAAATGGCAGAGCGAGCGAAGATGCGGGCATGCTTGTCAGTCCCTGGTCTGACTGGTGCGATGGAAAAAGTGAGGTGGATGAGTAATTGAGTACACTCAGTAAATGTAAACACATAGTACATAGATATCATCCCCGTTTCCATTATTCTGTCCACAAGCTCTCGATACTGGCCAGATTAATTGGCTTGGTGGCCCAAGAGCAGATGTCATTGAAATTGGCCAAAAGTAATTACAAAAGGTAAGCCTGGTGTTGTAAACACACCTGATCACCTGAGCACAGCACAGGTTAGGACCTCAGACTAAGTCCTGGAGCTGGGACTAATATTCACAGTAGTAGTATTTCCTTCCCATACTGTATCTGTATCTTCACCGTCAGCACCTATTATCATACACATGGCCCACAGATCACATTCCGCCATGGTGGCAACTGTTCGACGCCAAAATATATAACTGCATATGTCACTGTACAAACCCAAACCAGTATAAAACACAGCCAAACAGCTCAGCATGATCCTGTTGTTTTAAGCCGCAGCTGTGTCAGGCTGTTGGGTCCAGGAGTAAACGAGCATGGAGAGCTGTGCTGCATTTCCCAGTGCGAGCGTGTAGCGCTCTCATTCACTGCCATGCTAATAAAAATAACTGCAATAGGATGTGAGCTGGACCAAATGAGATTAAACGCTACCCACAGACGACACTGACGCTGGGTCTGAAAGATGACTAATTTGCTAATTCCTTCAGAGCTATGGTGGGGTGGCAGTGTGTGTGTGTGTGTGTGTGTGTGTGTGTGTGTGTGTGTGTGTGTGTGTGTGTCAGTCTGCAGGTCGGAAAGCTTCTCCGTCTTCTTTACAGCTTCACTCAGACCAGACTCACCATTACTGCTGCATTCATTCATTTTACTGCAGTTTAAAACCTGCACTTAAACAGCGGCTGGAACAACGCCTCCGCAGTAAAGATCATTAACAGCATTTGTTTGGTGTTTGATTTTAATAACTTGCTTGAAAAACGTGTCTTAATAAAAGAATAATAAAAATGCAGCTGTGTATTTTAATGTGTATTATATCATATATGTTGTATATAAACATTTCTGTACTGTCATTCAAAAACCATGTATCTGCATTTCACCTAACTTGAATTTGAGCTCATTCAGAAGCATAACAGCGTCTAATACTCAGATCTGTTTCTCAAATAAGAAAGAACATCAAAGTTCAAGGAATATTTTTAAAATATCCCTGATAATACCACAGTTTCTCCCAGAGATCAATGAACTCCATCCATCTAACCATCCATCTCACCACCCATCCATCTAGCCATCCATTCAGATATCTTATCATCCATCCATCCATCTAACCATCTATCTAACCATCCATCTAACCATCCATCTATCCAACCATTCATCCAACCTTTCATCCATCCATCTCACCACCCATCCATCTAGCCATCCATTCAGATATCTTATCATCCATCCATCCATCTTACCATCCATCCAACCATTCATCCATC
>NC_132885.1:584845-594845 GCF_030463535.1 Salminus brasiliensis | reverse complement strand
AACACACATTATGGTCAAGTCATGGTTCTATATACACCAAAGAACCCCTGAAGAAGCCCTTAAAGATCCATGAAGAGGACGTTTTCTATTATGGAGAAGAATCCTTCAACCAGGCCAAGAACCATTAAGTCATCCAGCCATGGTTCTATCTACTAAAGAACCCCTGAACCCCTTAAAATGAACGAAGAGGTTTTTCCATCATGGAGAAGAATCATTCAACCAGGCCAAGAACCATTTTATCATCTGGTCATTTTATATTATATATAAAATATAATATTATATTATAGCATTTACTGTAGCTGATGCTCTTCTCCAGAGCGACTTACAAGGTTACTGGTATTACAGCATTGGGCCAGTGTAGTGTTGGGAGTCTTGCCCAAGGACTCCTATTGGTGTAGAGCAGTATAGCCACCCAGACCAGGAATCGAACCCCAGTCTCCTGGTATTTTAGTGGTGTTATCTGTTGCGCCACACCAACCACAGTTTGGTTCTTGTCAAAGTCTTGTCAAATCTTAACCTTAGTCATGGTTCTATGTACTAAGGAACCCCTAAGGAACCCTCTATTATGGAGAAAAAAACACCTTCCACCAGGCAAAGAATGGTTTTACACACTGACAAAAACCCTAAAGAAACATATACATGGAGAAGAACCCTTCAACCAGACAAAGACTTACAGTTTTGTATACTGAGGAACCCTGTTAATGAAGAACCACTAAAAGAACCATCTAACAGAGGTTGTTCAGCCTGGTAAAGCCTGAACCATTTGAACATGCAATCCAGGTTCTGTAAAGGTTATTAAAGGTTGTTATTGTTTTGAATGTATTCCATTTAAATCCATTAAAAAGCCCATCACTATTAATACCACTGGTGGAGGGTGGAGAGTGGAGAGGTGGAGGGTGGAGAGTGGAGAGGTGGAGGGTGGAAGGCATCCGTGTAGTTTTCATGATTTTACACCAAGCTATCGCTACAAGAGCAAGCATCATCTCTGATCCGCAGCCGCACGCCCGTAACTCCTCTGCTCTCCTAACAGCCCTGCGTTTGTTCTCAGTAGCTCAGGTCTGAGAGGCTGACACTGAGGCGCGCTGAGCAGCTCTTTCTGAGCTATTTCCGTCCTCCTTTAAATGCGCTTGAATATGAAATTGTTTTTCTGTTCCTTTTTGCCCTCGCGTGGAGAGCGGATCGCGGCCCCATCACCGCGCATCTTCAAAGCCTCCAGCCTCGCAGTAATTACAGCCGGCTGCTCCGCTCTTCACCGCACACCACCTTCCCTCTGAGGCTGGATCCACTAATAAAGCTTCTATAAAAAGCAAATTATATGTCAAGAGCATCATTATAAGAGAAATTACTGAAAATTCTCCAACCATCTCCTCAATGGGAACGGAGATGCTTATCGTTTTTACCAATTAAAGGAGAAGAGTGTATGGAGTGTGTGTGGATGGAGAATGAATGTGATGATAATGAATAAATTGGGTAATAATTCCATCACAGCGATGGTAGCCAAAGCCAGTGTAGAGTTGTGCGAGGAAGGCTGGGGTCTCGCACGCTTGAGCTCTGAGAAGATCTGCTGCTCATCGAGGCTCTTTAATCACGCTAAAGGATGACGCTAACCTTTGAGGGAGCTCATCACCGAGGCTGATTACAATTATTCTGATTGTCAGATGAATCAATTCTCCACGCCGCACGCTTCGTTTGGTCTTCTTGTTGAGTGTGGTAAAGCCTGAAGAAGCAACCTCCTCCTCCTCCTCTCTGTGCTCCTTCCAAAGCTCTGCTTATGTCCTTGTTAGCATGACTGATGGTGAGACAGGCTTTGTTTGTAAGAGAGGAGGAATTAAACAAGCCGCTGCCTTTCACTTCTTCGCACTTTGCCATGTAAATTACACTAGTCTGAATAATTTTCTGTGGTTAATTAAACGGGGCTGCAGACTGTAACAGTGATTACAGCGATCCGCCGCTGTCTGGGGAGCTGATTGAGAGAGAAACTTACACTCATTCCTTCATCCTTTAAACACCCCCCCCCTCCATTCTCTAACACCACCAGCACCACCACCACTGTATTCCCACAGAGAACCCCCTTCATCCTCCATCCAGACCGAATCACTGCCACCAACACTAACACACACAGTTACTGGCTCTTCACATGTAATAATTACAGAATCAGTCATTTACAGTGATTTACATCTGATCTCCATTCTGATTGGACTGGCTTACGTCTTAGCTTTAATATTTTCATGGTTAATTCAGACAACAAAAAACATATAGAGCATGTTTTTAACAGTGTCGGTCTCCTATTGGTGGATTTTAGCACTGCTAGCCTCCTACTGGTGAGATCATAGCAGCACAAGTCTCCTATTGGTGAATTTCTAAGCAGCACTGGTCTTCTATTTATTTTTAGCAGTAGGAGTCTCATACTGGAGTATTTTTGGTAATGCAAGTTTACTACATGGGTATTTTAACAGAACCATCAAGACTACTTAGATCTCAGGGTGCTGGACTCTTACTCGTGCCCAAAATTCATAAAACCTCAGCAGGGGGAAGAGCCTTTTCTTATAAAGCCCCCCAACTCTGGAATAACCTTCCAGATAATGTTGGGGACTCAGACACAGTCTCAGTCTTTAAATCTAGGCTGAAAACTTATATGTTTAGTTTAGCTTTTGGTAATTAATGTGTGCCCTTAGATAAGGGTTGCAGGTCCAGGGGTTCGAGGACACAGGGAATTGTAGTACACTGAGATGCTGGAGCTGTCGTCTCACTGCTTACACGCCATCACTCAGGTTTGTGGACGGTGGAGCAGATGGACGCTAGTGTTTCAGGGAGCTCCCATGTCTGTGTTACCTTCTGGCTCTCTCCTTTTAATTAGGCTGTTATAGTCAGACCTGCCGGAGTCGTCAGACACACTCTGATACTGATCAACATTCTCTGATCTCTATAAAATCCTCTCAGAACTAACTGTCTCTTTACCTTCTCCCAGTAAATGATCACCCAGCCCAACCTGCTGGAAGACTAACCGCTGAGGTCCCCTCTACCTGCGTCAGACCAGCTGCCACCTACCAGTACAACCAGCAGGCCCCGTCCCCACCACCACCCATACCAGACCAGCGGCTCACCCACCTACCACTGCTACCTGTTTAATGACCATGTTAAACCTAAATGGACTCATAACTATCTGCACTATTAATATCACCACTATTAGCCATCATTCCTCTCATTACTCTGACCATCACTGCCATTAATATATTATATATAAGTTCTGCTACACCATGATTATGATATTATGCTTATGATCAGAGCAGTCTTGGTTCTTCCCTCTCTGGGGGTCTTTTACTAATTACTGATTATGTAAAGCTGCTTTGTATCAACAACAGTTTTAAAAAGCTACACAAATAAATTAGACTTGACTTGAGTGTTGTAGCTGTAGTGTAATGTACTGCAGCCCAGGAAACTGTATGAACCCCATTTAAAGAGTGTAGTATAGTTCTAGCCTGCCGGCGTCTTCAGGAGCTCAGGGCTTTGAGCAGATCGGTGCATGTTTAGGTTGCCCTTGTGCTTCTGAGCTCAGCTGAAGATCTGAAGCAGGCCAACAGGGGGCAGGATCTCTAAAGGGACTCTAGTGTTTTTAATGTTTAATAGAAATCTGCAGTGCCTCCTGATCTGAGGACTGACATCTCTCAACAGGCCGTTCATCTGTCCACCCATCCGTCCATCTCTCAGCTCTGCTCTGCTCTGGTGGTCAGAGGCTTTCCAGTGGTGGCTGAATCACTCAGCTTGGCTAATTGCTTGTAAAAACAATCTTTCCCGAAAGAGTCTGCAGCAGACCCCCGGAAACCCCACCAGGCAATTACAGAGTGTGGCGTGACACAGAACCATTCCTACTTTGGAGAGAAATCAAACTCCAGCGGTTCGGCGCTCGCCACGCATGCAGGGCCATCTGAAAGTGACCGCAGCTGCAGCTCTGACCAAATGCAGCAGTTTCCCCTTTTTTCAGGGGGAAACAGAAAGCGTCCAAACCCTGGAAATAATCGGAGCTGTCGGGGCGGTGAGGGATGGGCAGACATGTCGGCTCAGTATACTCAAATAAACATGATTTAGAGGGACTCTGGGTAATTTATTCACGCAGAGTCACTCTTTATTTCCATCCGAGCGGAAGACAGAGAGCATCTTGAGCAGCGGCCACACACTGAGCTGCCGAGCTCCAGTCAGTCATCCCGGAATCACAGGGAAATCAGTGCGTCTACACAGCCAGCCGACACACTGCAGAGACGGAACCCTACAGACCTAACCGCCCAGAACCCCCGGGCCCACCACACGCCAAAACAGAGTACACATGGTTTTCATTGTTTTATTATTTTAATGCTGGGATTAATTTTAAGCAGTTTGGGTTTAATTCACAACTAAATACTTAACCTCAAATAATAAATGCCTATGGATCCTGCACAACAAAAAAACATATTTTTAATGATATATTATATATAATCATTTTTGTGAGCTATAAAATAAATATTTTTTTTATTTATATTATTTTATATGATCTAAAAAACACACATACACTTATATATTATTCTATTAAAAATATTCTATTATAATAAAAAAGGATAAAAACAAATCCGTATATTATCAAATATAACAAAAAATAATAATACAAATAATATATATATATATATATATATATATATATATATATATATATATATATATATATATATATATATAGGCTTAATTACTTTAGATATAATATTTCATTAAATATACTTCATTATATATATATTTCATTACATCTTTTTTGTCCAGACATGTATTGAATATAATTCAAATGTAAAATGATTGATAATTGTCTCCTAACTGAGTTTGCAGCATTAGCTAGAACGTGTCAGGTTATGTTCTTTTTGTATGTGCCCATTTAGAAAGGCTGTCCACCAGTGTTCAGTTCAGAAGAGCTTTGCTGATCTCAGACCTACAGAATCCAGCAGCTGTTCTAAACGGTTTCCTGTGCTGATGATAAAATAAGTAGCAGGTGAAGGAGAAGCCCCTCACAGTGTACTGATGGGGGTCTGATAGAGCTGAGGTATTAATCAGTGCTCTCTCTCTCTCTCTCAGCGTGGCTCTGGGGCTGCAGATCTTACAGACGTGTTTTAAGACCAGAGTGGCGAATATCAGCTTCACCGGCTTCATTTGTACACAAAGCAGCCGGGACTCCGCCCCCTCTCTACTGAAGGTGAGGTAGATTAGTCAGCAGACTCTCAACCAGGGGAGTCACCAAGCAGCCATAACATTAAGACCAGGTGAAGTGAATAACACTGATGATCTGGTACCAATGGCTACTCCAACGCCAAGAGGTGGTTCTACTAGGCAGCAGGTGAGCAGTCAGTTCTTGAAGGTGATGAAGGTGAGAGTAAGAGTCTGAAACAAGAACCATATTGCGATGTTCTAGATGACCGGGTCAGAACATCTTCAAAACATCAGACAGAATCATGGGCACTCAAGGCTCTCATTGATGCTCATGGAGGTTCCACCCACCTCTTTGCTAAAGGGCTAGTGCCAGACACCACGGGCACTAGACTAGCTGTGTTAAAGCAGCTGAATGCATTTATTAAGGAGGTGGAAGGAGTGTCCACAAACATTTGGAAAAGTAGTGTATGGCCTCTCAGTGGTTCTTTATACATGTAGACGTGTTTTGCTCAATAAGGTGATTCTGGTCCTGCTTCTCTTAAGAGGAGTCTCAAGGACGTCAGGACGCAGGTGTCAGGAGTAATGAGCATGGCGGCTGCACACAATCTGTTGTTTGGGATGCTGTCGTGGGTCATTAGCAGCAGTGGGGGGAGACTAGAATCGGCTGGAAGCGTTCGGGTGGAGATTTTGCTCTCCGGGGACGCTGGCAAACGCAGCTGGACAGCAGGAGCTCAGTCCACTCAACCGAGCTACGAGAAATGCTTATAGAGCCGTTCCCGTAAAAAACATCACCACGTGACACGATGCCCTTCTCCCAGTCACAGCCTGAAGGAGCTGATACTGGGCTTTTAACAACTTTCCAGTGTCCAGGTCAGCCTCCTGCTCCTGCTGACCAAGGGCATCACTGTTAGCTTATGGCTGGGAGAGACGGAAATGAGGCGGTTCTGGTATAAATAATAACAACGATATAATTAAGTCGATACTGGAACCTCAGCAAAGTGATCATCACCACACAACGTTCTTCTCTCAGTGGTTCCCCCATATGCTCCTAAGGAGGTTTATCATTTGAGCCTTGGTTCCTCTCACACTCTTAGGAAGGTTCTCCTATTGGGTCTCGGTTCTTCCTCACACTCTTAGAAGGGTTCTCCTATTGGGTCTCAGTTCCTCTCAGTGGTTCTTCTTCACACTCTTAGAAGGGTTCTCCTATTGGGTCTCAGTTCCTCTCAGTGGTTCTTCTTCACACTCTTAGAAGGGTTCTCCTATTGGGTCTCAGTTCCTCTCAGTGGTTCTTCCTCACACTCTTAGAAGGGTTCTCCTATTGGGTCTCAGTTCCTCTCAGTGGTTCTTCCTCACACTCTTAGAAGGGTTCTCCTATTGGGTCTCAGTTCCTCTCAACGGTTCTTCCTCACACTCTTAGAAGGGTTCTCCTATTGGGTCTCAGTTCCTCTCAGCGGTTCTTCCTCACACTCTTAGAAAGGTTCTCCTGTTGAGTCTCAGTTCCTCTTAGTGGTTCTTCCTCACACTGTTAGGAAGATTCTCCTGTTGAGTTTCAGAAGAAACCTTGGTTCTTCTGCATGCTCTCAGGGAGCTTTACCCAGAGGGTAAAGTGGTTCTCCTACGAGTCTCGGTTCCTCATGCTGTTAGGAAGGTTCTGCTTTTGAATCAGTGATTCATCTTCGGGCTCTTAGTTCGGTTCTCCTGTTTCAGTCTTGGTTCTTTTGTTGATAGAGATGTGTTGGAGTGCTTCATTTAAATGGGGGGTACAGTGGAGACGTCAGGACCTGAGCTGGGCTGGAGATGTAGTGACTAAGCTGTATGATGCATTATACATGGCGAGGATGCTTTTGTACATGAGAGCACAAACAGACCAGTTGGTTCCAGACTATGAGTTTATGCACTGAAATATTTAAGGCAGTATTTTAAGGAGGGACGGCCTGCTGTGGCCTCACAGCCTGAGAGATCTGAGGAAACTCTCAATCTGTTCCAGCCCGGATGCTTTTGATTACAGCTGGAGTTCAGCATGAACATAATGACAGTATGAGGAGTTCTAAAGCCTGAACTGCTGCGTTCCCGGGACCTAGGCTGGGCTGACTCTACCGGAGACCCGTGTAGTGGTTCAGGCTTTGGTTCCATACTTGGTTCCTGGGCTACAGTTTAACACTAAGCTTAATTCAGTTAACCTGGTAAAGCGTTAAAGTGTGTTACATGTGACAAACACATTGTATGGACAAAAGTATTGGGACACCTGCTTATTCACTGCTTCTTCTGAAATCAAAGGTAATAAAGAGTTTCTCCTGCTTCTGTTGGAGTAACTGTCTCTACTGTCCAGAGAAGAAGAAATTCTACTAGATTCTGGAGGAACATTGCTGTGAGAATTTGACTGATTGCATTCAGCGACAAGAGTGTTAGTGAGGTCAGGATGTTGGATGATGATCACCACCCCACCTCATCATCCCAAACGTCCCAACCCCACTCGTCCTATCCAAAAGTACTGGATGGAGCTCCACCGCCATTGTTCCAGAGAACACAGTTCTTCCACTGCTCCACAGCTCAATGCTGGGGGCTTATATATATATATATTATTTATATATATACTAGTTGAATGCCTTAATAATGCCTTCAACATCCTCATAACGTCCCACCTTCTCCTAAACCACTCCAATTTACCAACTAATGAAGATCCGGAGGAGCTCTGAGAGACAACGCAGAGAGACACATGGTTCGTGTCTACAGAGATGAGTTAATGGCGTAGTTAATTGAAAAGTACCAGTGAGTTTCAAATAAAGACAAGGTTCCTCCAGACCTTCAACCGTCCTAAAACTGTGATGTTTTGAGCTCCGTAACTTCACTGAAACCCGTTTAGACCAGATAAAGCTGGAGAGGAAATCTTCGGCTGTTTGAAAACTTTGAAAATAAATTTGTCCTCCATCTGAAGAACATGAAACAGCTCCTGAATCTCCTCTCGCTCTGCGTTGGAGCAGATGTTATCAGCTTCAGGTGCTAAACTAATCTCAGTGCTGGGACAGAGAACGGGCTGCAGATTTCTGATGTTAATGAAAGACATATGGCTGGTGAAAGTAATGTCTGTGTGGAACAGCAGATACTGCGCGTTCTCCTGAACCCCACAAAACTGCAATCGCGCGGCGTCATCTAATGAGGCCAGCCAGTTCTTCTGCAAGAAGTGAATCACATCAGTGTTTAGATTAAACTGGGCTTTTACAGACATCCTGGATCCTGAAAACACAAATCCAGAGTCCACAGGTTTGTCATGGTTTGGTGGAAATATATTATTTACACTCTTAACGAAAGGGTTTTCAAGGGTTCTTAAGTACGGATTACAATTCTATACAGAACCGTGAAAACTCAAAGAGCTCGCTGAACTTCTAAACAAATGTTTTTGTTCATGGTTATATAAAGCAAACCCTTACAAAAATGGTTCTACTATTTTGTTTTAGTGTTAAAAGTCAAAGACTCATTTCCAGTACTACACTCTTAAAGAAGAGCTCTTCAAGGGTTCGTTCATGGTTCCATGTAGAAATATCCATTATGATTCTCAAAGGTTCTTTCCCTGGTTAAATTCCTCTATAAATATTCTTGTATTAAAGAACCTGTATAAATGGTTCTATAAATGGACCACCAAAATGTTCCCAGTACTGTAACAAGTCAAGGATCCGCTTCTGAGCACTACACTCTTATAAAGAGTTCTTCAAGGATTCTTTAGTAAAGAAGTTTAAAAAGTTGGTAAATGGTTGAAAAATGGTTATATATAGAACCAAAAAAGGTTCCATTATTGTTACAATTCAACCCCTTTCTTCAGTTCTACACTATAAACAAAACGCTAATTAATTGGTATTTATTGATTCTATATAAATCCATGACATTTTAAAGAATCTCTGGATGTTCTTTGCCTGGTTAAAGGGTTCTTTAAATATAAGGAAACCATCTTGCTTAGAAATATATAACAGACAAATGGCTCTGTATAACACCAAAACATTCTAGATAAGACCAGTGTAGAGTGTAGAACCAGAAAGGGTTCCACTGCTGTTGCATTCAAATATAAAGACTCTTTTCAGTACTATACAGAACCTTTTAGCGTGTGGATTAATATATCTGAGAAAATCCAGCTTTCTCCACTAATAACCCATTCTAGAACACAAATGTAAAAGTAGAAATTTCATTTTTCAATCAAGTAGAGTTGAAGAAAAATGATCAAAAGGGGGAATTATCTAGATCAGAAATTTAAAAATAAATAGTGATTAATGTCTAATAAAAGATTACATATGTGTTGTTCCAACCCACCACTGCACATGAATGCTAAGGCTCTGATATGGTTCCTAATCGCAAAGAACCAATTAAAACATGATCAATTATAAGATAGAAGATCCGTCCAGATTTTGAACAGGAACAGACTAGATATGAAACTGGGAATTATATTTTTTTTAGTTAAACACTGGAGAAAATCCACCTGATGCTCCACTATCGTATGCTTAGTCACTGAGTCATGGCTGGGCAGTTACAGCTCATGATTAATTAGATGGGAAAAACAATCTCCATCTGCAACTCCCTCTCTCTCCTCCATTAACTCTTTCACACCCACATTAACACTACGTCTGTCCGTGTTTTTCAGAATCATGGTGTTCCTAGATTTAGCACAGTCTCAGCTAATGATGTGTAACACCCAAACACTAGAATAGGAGATATTAATCCATAAACACCTCAATAAACACTCCTATACACTAGAATAAGAGATATTAGTCCATAAACACCCTCAATAAACACTCCTATACACTAGAATAGGAGATATTAGTCCATAAACACCTCAATAAACACTCCTATA
>NC_132885.1:576882-584645 GCF_030463535.1 Salminus brasiliensis | reverse complement strand
TGTGGGGTTCGATGCCTGGGCTCAGCAAGCTGCCACTGTTGCCACTATTCGCATGACTGAGGGGATGTTTTTACAGGAAGAATGTCTGGTTAGAAAGGTAGTTAAATAGACAGTAAATATTCATTCATCTTCATAGAGGTGGGAGTAAACTGCAGAACCCAGAGAAACCCATGCAAACACACCAAACTCCTCACAGACAGTGACCGGAGCGAGGGTCGAACCCACAACCCCAGGCCCCTGGAGCTGTGTGACACACACACTACCTCCCACTCCAGCATTAAATACATTTACACTAATATAAATACTAACACGCGTCTAATTCCGGCCCTCTCCAACATAGCACACAAATAGCATAGCTAATATATTTCAATATAATCATACAGTTTTAGTTTTTTTATATTACAAATATACTTATTCACATATTCTATTTGACATTTCAGGTGTGAATTAGAGTAGGAGTTAATATAGTATTTATGTATATATGTATATTGCATGTACATACATGAATTTGATGAAAGCATATATGTGTGCAAGAGGCCGAATTTAGACAGACGTTTTAGTTTTTATATTACAAATATACTTATTCACATATTCTATTTGACATTTCAGGTGTGAATTAGAGTAGGAGTTAATATAGTATTTATGTATATATGTATATTGCATGTACATACATGAATTTGATGAAAGCATAATACTCATCAAATACATCAGTATATTTAATACATCTTAAGTACATCAATTATATATATCACAACACACTTCAATTATGCTCATAATAAAACAATTAAGAGCATTTTGTCATAATAGACTTTAATGAGAGAATCATCTAAAATATCAGAATCCGGACTGCATTCTCTAACAGAGCACTTCTAGCTTCTAGACCTGATTTAATACAATCGGCTAACTAAACATTGCCTCTAAATTCCTGCTCATCATTTCTCCAAAGTCTTTTTAGGGCATCTTTCCACATTTATATGCGGGAATAATTAAAGTGGATCAAATATGCAAATGTATTATTCAGTAAAAGTAAACAGTTGGTTTTGCTCTGAGCTTCCCTCAGAAACGCAGCCAGAAAAGGTCTACACTGTGTAGGCCACACATTTCTGAGTGTGTGTGTGTGTGTGTGTGTGTGTGTGTGTGTGTGTGTGTGAGAGAGAGTGTGTGTGTGTGTGTGTGTGAGAGAGAGAGAGAGTGTGTGTGTGTGTGTGTGTGTGTGCTATCTATATCTGGACTGTGTTATTTTTAAGCTAAGCTTTAGACAGCGTTAGCATTACTACAGAGCTTTCACACACGCTACAGCTAATGCTCTCTAAAGCTCTATTTAGAAAGTACACTAACAGCCATTACAGCGCTTAAAGCACAGCGACAATGCTAACGCTATCTACACAGGGATGTGTTCTGTGGTAATGCTAACGCTATCCACACAGGGATGTGTTCTGTGGTAATGCTAACGCTATCTACACAGGGATGTGTTCTGTGGTAATGCTAACGCTATCTACACAGGGATGTGTTCTGTGGTAATGCTAACGCTATCTACACAGGGATGTGTTCTGTGGTAATGCTAACGTCTATCCACACAGGGATGTGTTCTGTGGTAATGCTAACGCTATCTACACAGGATGTGTTCTGTGGTAATGCTAACGCTATCCACACAGGGATGTGTTCTGTGGTAATGCTAACGCTATCTACACAGGGATGTGTTCTGTGGTATGCTAACGCTATCCACACAGGGATGTGTTCTGTGGTAATGCTAACGCTATCCACACAGGGATGTATTCTGTGGTAATGCTAACGCTATCCACACAGGGATGTGTTCTGTGGTAATGCTAAACGCTATCCACACAGGGATGTGTTCTGTGGTAATGCTAACGCTATCCACACAGGGATGTGTTCTGTGGTAATGCTAACGCTATCTACACAGGGATGTGTTCTGTGGTAATGCTAACGCTTCTACACAGGGATGTGTTCTGTGGTAATGCTAACGATATCTACACAGGGATGTGTTCTGTGGTAATGCTAACGCTATCCACACAGGGATGTGTTCTGTGTAATGCTAACGCTATCCACACAGGGATGTGTTCTGTGGTAATGCTACGCTATCTACACAGGGATGTGTTCTGTGGTAATGCTAACGCTATCTACACAGGATGTGTTCTGTGGTAATGCTAACGCTATCTACACAGGGATGTGTTCTGTGGTAATGCTAACGCTATCTACACAGGGATGTGTTCTGTGGTAATGCTAACGCTATCCACACAGGGATGTGTTCTGTGGTAATGCTAACGCTATCCACACAGGGATGTGTTCTGTGGTAATGCTAACGCTATCTACACAGGGATGTGTTCTGTGGTAATGCTAACGCTATCTACACAGGGATGTGTTCTGTGGTAATGCTAACGCTATCTACACAGGGATGTGTTCTGTGGTAATGCTAACGCTATCTACACAGGGATGTGTTCTGTGGTAATGCTAACGCTATCTACACAGGGATGTGTTCTGTGGTAATGCTAACGCTATCTACACAGGGATGTGTTCTGTGGTAATGCTAACGCTATCCACACAGGGATGTGTTCTGTGGTAATGCTAACGCTATCTACACAGGGATGTGTTCTGTGGTAATGCTAACGCTATCTACACAGGGATGTGTTCTGTGGTAATGCTAACGCTATCTACACAGGATGTGTTCTGTGGTAATGCTAACGCTATCTACACAGGGATGTGTTCTGTGGTAATGCTAACGCTATCCACACAGGATGTGTTCTGTGGTAATGCTAACGCTATCTACACAGGGATGTGTTCTGTGGTAATGCTAACGCTATCTACACAGGGATGTGTTCTGTGGTAATGCTAACGCTATCTACACAGGGATGTGTTCTGTGGTAATGCTAACGCTATCTACACAGGGATGTGTTCTGTGGTAATGCTAACGCTATCTACACAGGGATGTGTTCTGTGGTAATGCTAACGCTATCTACACAGGGATGTGTTCTGTGGTAATGCTAACGCTATCTACACAGGGATGTGTTCTGTGGTAATGCTAACGCTATCCACACAGGGATGTGTTCTGTGGTAATGCTAACGCTATCTACACAGGGATGTGTTCTGTGGTAATGCTAACGCTATCCACACAGGGATGTGTTCTGTGGTAATGCTAACGCTATCCACACAGGGATGTGTTCTGTGGTAATGCTAACGCTATCCACACAGGGATGTGTTCTGTGGTAATGCTAACGCTATCTACACAGGGATGTGTTCTGTGGTAAAGCTAACGCTATCCACACAGGGATGTGTTCTGTGGTAATGCTAACGCTATCTACACAGGATGTGTTCTGTGGTAATGCTAACGCTATCCACACAGGGATGTGTTCTGTGGTAATGCTAACGCTATCTACACAGGGATGTGTTCTGTGGTAATGCTAACGCTATCTACACAGGGATGTGTTCTGTGTAATGCTAACGCTATCTACACAGGGATGTGTTCTGTGGTAATGCTAACGCTATCTACACAGGGATGTGTTCTGTGGTAATGCTAACGCTATCTACACAGGGATGTGTTCTGTGGTAATGCTAACGCTATCTACACAGGGATGTGTTCTGTGGTAATGCTAACGCTATCTACACAGGGATGTGTTCTGTGGTAATGCTAACGCTATCCACACAGGATGTGTTCTGTGGTAATGCTAACGCTATCTACACAGGGATGTGTTCTGTGGTAATGCTAACGCTATCTACACAGGGATGTGTTCTGTGGTAATGCTAACGCTATCTACACAGGGATGTGTTCTGTGGTAATGCTAACGCTATCCACACAGGGATGTGTTCTGTGGTAATGCTAACGCTATCTACACAGGGATGTGTTCTGTGGTAATGCTAACGCTATCTACACAGGGATGTGTTCTGTGGTAATGCTAACGCTATCTACACAGGGATGTGTTCTGTGGTAATGCTAACGCTATCCACACAGGGATGTGTTCTGTGGTAATGCTAACGCTATCTACACAGGGATGTGTTCTGTGGTAATGCTAACGCTATCTACACAGGGATGTGTTCTGTGGTAATGCTAACGCTATCTACACAGGGATGTGTTCTGTGGTAATGCTAACGCTATCCACACAGGGATGTGTTCTGTGGTAATGCTAACGCTATCTACACAGGGATGTGTTCTGTGGTAATGCTAACGCTATCTACACAGGGATGTGTTCTGTGGTAATGCTAACGCTATCTACACAGGGATGTGTTCTGTGGTAATGCTAACGCTATCTACACAGGGATGTGTTCTGTGGTAATGCTAACGCTATCTACACAGGGATGTGTTCTGTGGTAATGCTAACGCTATCTACACAGGGATGTGTTCTGTGGTAATGCTAACGCTATCCACACAGGGATGTGTTCTGTGGTAATGCTAATGCTATCTACACAGGGATGTGTTCTGTGGTAATGCTAACGCTATCTACACAGGGATGTGTTCTGTGGTAATGCTAACGCTATCTACACAGGGATGTGTTCTGTGGTAATGCTAACGCTATCTACACAGGGATGTGTTCTGTGGTAATGCTAACGCTATCTACACAGGGATGTGTTCTGTGGTAATGCTAACGCTATCTACACAGGGATGTGTTCTGTGGTAATGCTAACGCTATCACACAGGGATGTGTTCTGTGGTAATGCTAACGCTATCTACACAGGGATGTGTTCTGTGGTAATGCTAACGCTATCCACACAGGGATGTGTTCTGTGGTAATGCTAACGCTATCTACACAGGGATGTGTTCTGTGGTAATGCTAACGCTATCTACACAGGGATGTGTTCTGTGGTAATGCTAACGCTATCTACACAGGGATGTGTTCTGTGGTAATGCTAACGCTATCTACACAGGGATGTGTTCTGTGGTAATGCTAACGCTATCTACACAGGGATGTGTTCTGTGGTAATGCTAACGCTATCTACACAGGATGTGTTCTGTGGTAATGCTAACGCTATCTACACAGGATGGTTCTGTGGTAATGCTAACGCTATCTACACAGGATGTGTTCTGTGGTAATGCTAACGCTATCTACACAGGGATGTGTTCTGTGGTAATGCTAACGCTATCTACACAGGATGTGTTCTGTGGTAATGCTAACGCTATCTACACAGGGATGTGTTCTGTGGTAATGCTAACGCTATCCACACAGGGATGTGTTCTGTGGTAATGCTAACGCTATCTACACAGGGATGTGTTCTGTGGTAATGCTAACGCTATCTACACAGGATGTGTTCTGTGGTAATGCTAACGCTATCTACACAGGGATGTGTTCTGTGGTAATGCTAACGCTATCCACACAGGGATGTGTTCTGTGGTAATGCTAACGCTATCTACACAGGATGTGTTCTGTGGTAATGCTAACGCTATCTACACAGGGATGTGTTCTGTGGTAATGCTAACGCTATCTACACAGGGATGTGTTCTGTGGTAATGCTAACGCTATCTACACAGGGATGTGTTCTGTGGTAATGCTAACGCTATCTACACAGGGATGTGTTCTGTGGTAATGCTAACGCTATCTACACAGGGATGTGTTCTGTGGTAAAGCTAACGCTATCTACACAGGGATGTGTTCTGTGGTAATGCTAACGATATCTACACAGGGATGTGTTCTGTGGTAATGCTAACGCTATCTACACAGGGATGTGTTCTGTGGTAATGCTAACGCTATCTACACAGGGATGTGTTCTGTGGTAATGCTAACGATATCTACACAGGGATGTGTTCTGTGGTAATGCTAACGCTATCTACACAGGGATGTGTTCTGTGGTAATGCTAACGATATCTACACAGGGATGTGTTCTGTGGTAATGCTAACGCTATCTACACAGGATGTGTTCTGTGGTAATGCTAACGCTATCTACACAGGGATGTGTTCTGTGGTAATGCTAACGATATCTACACAGGGATGTGTTCTGTGGTAATGCTAACGCTATCTACACAGGGATGTGTTCTGTGGTAATGCTAACGCTATCCACACAGGGATGTGTCTGTGGTAAAGCTAACGCTATCTACACAGGGATGTGTTCTGTGGTAATGCTAACGCTATCCACACAGGGATGTGTTCTGTGGTAATGCTAACGCTATCTACACAGGGATGTGTTCTGTGGTAATGCTAACGCTATCCACACAGGGATGTGTTCTGTGGTAATGCTAACGCTATCTACACAGGGATGTGTTCTGTGGTAATGCTAACGCTATCCACACAGGGATGTGTTCTGTGGTAATGCTAACGCTATCCCACAGGGATGTGTTCTGTGGTAATGCTAACGCTATCCACACAGGATGTGTTCTGTGGTAATGCTAACGCTATCCACACAGGGATGTGTTCTGTGGTAATGCTAACGCTATCTACACAGGGATGTGTTCTGTGGTAATGCTAACGCTATCCACACAGGGATGTGTTCTGTGGTAATGCTAACGCTATCCACACAGGGATGTGTTCTGTGGTAATGCTAACGCTATCCACACAGGGATGTGTTCTGTGGTAATGCTAACGCTATCTACACAGGGATGTATTCTGTGGTAATGCTAACGCTATCTACACAGGGATGTGTTCTGTGGTAATGCTAACGCTATCCACACAGGGATGTGTTCTGTGGTAATGCTAACGCTATCCACACAGGGATGTGTTCTGTGGTAATGCTAACGCTATCCACACAGGGATGTGTTCTGTGGTAAAGCTAACGCTATCTACACAGGGATGTGTTCTGTGGTAATGCTAACGCTATCCACACAGGGATGTGTTCTGTGGTAATGCTAACGCTATCTACACAGGATGTGTTCTGTGGTAATGCATCCTATCTACACAGGGAGGTTCTGTGGTAATGCTAACGCTATCTACACAGGGATGTGTTCTGTGGTAATGCTAACGCTATCTACACAGGGATGTGTTCTGTGGTAATGCTAACGCTATCTACACAGGGATGTGTTCTGTGGTAATGCTAACGCTATCCACACAGGGATGTGTTCTGTGGTAATGCTAACGCTATCTACACAGGATGTGTTCTGTGGTAATGCTAACGCTATCTACACAGGATGTGTTCTGTGGTAATGCTAACGCTATCTACACAGGGATGTGTTCTGTGGTAATGCTAACGCTATCCACACAGGGATGTGTTCTGTGGTAATGCTAACGCTATCTACACAGGGATGTGTTCTGTGGTAATGCTAACGCTATCTACACAGGGATGTGTTCTGTGGTAATGCTAACGCTATCTACACAGGGATGTGTTCTGTGGTAATGCTAACGCTATCTACACAGGGATGTGTTCTGTGGTAATGCTAACGCTATCTACACAGGGATGTGTTCTGTGAGTAATGCTAACGCTATCTACACAGGGATGTGTTCTGTGGTAATGCTAACGCTATCTACACAGGGATGTGTTCTGTGGTAATGCTGGTGGTGGAGCTCCATCCAGTACTTGGATGGGGATGGGTTGGGGAGCTGGGGATGATGAGGGGAGGTGGTGATCATCATCATCATCAACATCCAACATCCAGTGCTCCTCCTCCAGACTCTAGTAGAAGGTCTTCTTCTCTGGACAGTAGAGACAGTCACTCCAACAGAAGCAGGATCAGCTCTTTAATAGCCGTGATTTCAGAGAAGCAGTGAAGCAGGTGTCCCAATACTTTTGTCCATATAGTGTATGTCCTGAGCTAATGCTGACCCTGTAGCCCTGTTTAAATGAACACAGTCCAAATCTCAGAGCGAAGCGGCCATGGTTTAAATGCCACA
>NC_132885.1:566882-569382 GCF_030463535.1 Salminus brasiliensis | reverse complement strand
GTGTGTGTGTGTGTGTGTGTGTGTGTGTGTTTGGACTAAACCCCAGGCCATCGCTTATGGCGTGTGTGTAGAGATTAGTGTTGTCCCCATCCATCTGCTAGGAATTTAGGCACATGCCTGTGTGTGTGTGTGTGTGTGTGTGTGTGTGTGAACATGCTGCTCTCGCAAAAGCTAACGCACAGTTACACTGTTACAGATCATTCAGCCTCGGCGCAGGACGAGTGCTGAGTTAAAGGGCCGGTCATACTCTACTCAGTGATCTGAGCCCTTTACTGACCCCCGCTCCTACAGGCCCCACAGCTGCACCACCAGCCCAGTTTACAGTCTGCCTGGTCTGTGATGTCATAAAAATCAGCACCTTTACAGGTATCCACCTGTTCACTACATACACACTCTTTCGTTTCCCCAGCAACCACAGCACCCAAACTCTGCGCCATAGCAACACAGCAAGCAGTACAAAATGAAGTTGTTTAATGGTTGCTATTGTGTTGCTAGGTGATTGCTATGGTATAGCAGATGGTTGCTATAGATGGTTGTTATGTGGTTGCTGGGTGGTCGCTATGTTGTTGCTAAGTGATTGCTATGGTATCACAGGTGGTTGCTATGGTATCACAGGCGGTTGCTATGATGTTAAGTGGTTGCTATGTTGGTGCTAGATGACTGCTACGGTATCACAGGTGGTTGCTATGGTGTTGTTACATTGCTACTATGGGAGTTATGTGTTTGATGGGTGGTCGCTATGTTGTTGCTAAGTGATTGCTACGGTATCAAAGGTGGTTGCTATGGTGTTGTTAAGTCGTGGCAAGATGGGTGATCTATTGATACTGGGTGGTTGCCATGATATTTCAGGTGGTTGCTGTGGTGTTGCTATGGTGTTGTTAGGAGGTTGCCAGGTGATTGCTATGGTGTTGAAGGTGGTCGTATGGTTTGCCAGCACATGGCAAATGGTTTCTGTGGGACCTCATGTTGGAACGGTGTCAATATCTCAAACCGCAGGAGCGGGACCCTAACCAGGACCCTAACCCAACCACTAAGCAACTCCAGAGCAATCACCTAGCAACACTATTTCACCCTATTGCAATCACCTAGCAACCATCAAGCAACAACACATCAACCACCTGTGATACCATAGCAAACACCTAGCAACACCGTAACTACCACCTAGCAACACCATAGCAACCACTTGAGATGAAAATGTCTGATGAAAGGGGAGTGAACTGCACAGCCACACTTCTCCAGCTCCTGAGGCAGTCTGACAGGCTTCCAGCGCGGTGTTCATTATCAGACCTTAGAGAACAGCAGCCGCTGTCAGACCCACTGGAGGAGTGTAGAACAGCAGCCGCTGAGCTCTTCAGGAGGAGTGAGTTGGACTGAGTGCAGGGGGAACGCCACTAAATAAGGACAGGTAATACACTCAGCATGAACACATGCACTGTAATGCACTCTAAACAGATATACAGTACTGTGCAAACGCACACACACAGCCGGTCTAGTCCCTGTAGAGAAGAAGTACTGCCAATAGAATAGGACTCTCTGGAGCAGATCAACATCATGACCCTATTGGCTCCATGCTGCCTAATAATGCCAGGCGTGGGCTAGAGGGGTATAAAGCCCCCTAGCATTGAGGAGCTGTGGAGCAGTGGAATGATGGTGGAGCTTCATCCAGTACTTTTAGGATGAGTTGGGCGGTTGGGGATGATGAGGTGGGGTGGTGCTGATCATCATTCAGCATCCTGACCTCACTAACACTCTTGTTGCTAAATGCAATCAAATCCTCACAGCAATGCTCCTTAAGAATCTAGTAGAAAGCCTTCTTCTCTGGACAGTAGGGACAGTTACTCCAACAGAAGCAGGAGAAACTCTTTTAATTCCCTTAATTAAAAAAAAAACAATGAAGAAGCAGGTGTCCCAATACTTTTGTCCATACAGTGTATGTAAGTAGGAATTGTGAGAGCGGTAATATAAAAGCCCTTTAAAACATACAGTGAACACTCTCAGGACGTCTTCCCGACGCGACCCTGTTGTCTGTGAGGGTCCACACCTCAGTCCCTCACGACCCACCCGGTCCAGATTCAGAGCCGAAGGAGCTGAGGGACGTTAGGGCACCGGGTTCTGTTGTTCTGGACTGTGGCAGTGAAAGCGCCTAAGAGCTGCAGGTGTGAACGGATCAGACCAGCAGCTTACCGCTCAGAGCGCTGAAGGGCAGCTCCACTGAACTTTCACAATTCTCTCAGTCAGTTTGATGGTTAGGACGCGGGTTCGTTCACAGGGGTGGTGAACTCAGTGTACTCAAAAGGTGTACTCAAAAGTATTTGGACACCCGTCTTTATTTTAAAAAATGACAAAAATGAAGTTCTGCTCACAGTGCGAATAATAACGATTACAGACTAATTAGAGCATATTCACACACATTATCTGTGTTAAATTAGCCCAAAACCCAAAAGTATTTGGACACTACCGATGTATGTATTGAAATTGCATAAACGTGATCTGTTACTTA